>NC_056729.1:1937227774-1937325274 GCF_019279795.1 Protopterus annectens | reverse complement strand
TTAGGTTGTGCTCATTATTGCAGTTGCAGTATTATCGTTTTTAAGACAGTCCTATTAATTATGAATTTGCTGCTTACTCATCACTTATACAGATGATGCTGAGATTGCCCTGGTCACAATTGGGGTGTCTAACTTGAACACATTTTATGTGTGATGTACAGTACTGAGCAGGTGAAGCACATGTGTTTGGTCAACACATATTTGTTTTATTACTTTGTTGGATGGCATATTCACAGAGCTGTATCAATTGTCAAATGGGGACATAGGCAGGGCAATGGATTAGCTCCTCCCCCAGTGGTACCAGTATCCAATTACTTGGCTATCTTTCCTCAATTACCATAAAACACTATTAAAACCTGTCAGTGTACATACTGTTTTCATTTGTACTTTTACAATGATCACAGAGATTTGGATTTAATTTAAAACTGTTATTTCAAATTTTGTAGGAGAAACACAAACAGACACAGACAGCCATTTGATAAAGAAAACAAAGCATTTTCGTACTACAAACAGACATAGCATGAGCAAAAGTAAACTTCTCTTCCCATGAAACTCAAATTTATTGAAACTCCATCTGGCAATCCCTTAAATTATAACAGATGTGCTGGTGGAATTCATAGGTCAAATTGCATATTTGAAGCAGTAATTAGCAGCTATGTGAAAGGTGCAGGAACTCAAAAGACCTAACATTTTGGGAGAGCCCATTGGATGCAAGTTTCCCTTTTCAGGGGTAGACCTGGAGTACTGTCTGATATAGTCACTTTGTTAGAGTCACACAGTAGTCAAATGAAGGCTGAGGGAATCAAACCCTGCAGTACAGCAGCAGCTCGTTAACAGCTAATAGCCTTAATCAGCTGCATTAAGTACCAGACAAACTGATGTAGCCCAAAGCAGGGCACTCATACCCATGTGTCTGCAAACAGGAAGTCAATCAAAAATGTATCAAGAGTTAAAATCTTGGCACTAAATTTTTAGACTTCATGCTGTCCAGTTTATTCACAATCAAATAATAACCACACTGTCAACAGTCAACAAAACAAAGAAACCAGTGCTGTTGATACAAGTTGTCTTTTCTGGGCTTGAGTCTCCTGATGCTCTCAGAGCACAGCCAGTACATGAGTAATTAAAAGATGAGGATTATTCTGCATGCATCATTTTTACTATTTATATGTGCCTAATTTCTCAATTATTCATATAAGTAGTGAGTCTGTGCTCTATTGTCTGCTTCAACGCCAGACCCATAACATATTGTGCTTGTCTCCATCTGCCAGAATAATTCCCAGATGCTGGTTCTTCATCTGTGTCTGCTGGCCCTGCTGCCCCTCCCTGTGCTGCTGGGAACTTACATGGCCTTGTTCTCCTTGCAGAAACTGTTTCCTTACAGTAAAATTATGTAACATGGCATAGACCATCAGTATTTTGGAAGAGGTGCTGGGCACCTCCAGATGTAACTACACATTGGTAATGTGACTAGCAAGCCAAAAACATTCTCTATAATATTCCTAGTTTGAGCATGTGCATCATTGTAACTTTGCTGAATGGGGTTATGTGGGTTTCTCATGGGTGTCATAAACCAAGGTTCCAGTGCATAACCATCATTGTCCACTAAATGTCATTTTGGGAAGTTACCCCTAGAAAACCTTACATGCAGGTTACAGGTGTGCCATATTTGGGAGTCATGAAAACTGCCAGAATTAACTGTAAATACATTATAGATAAATTCTTTGGCATTGCATACACACATACGAAAACGGTTAATCTCACCACTGATGTTGCCTGCCTAACAAACAGTAAACAAAAGCAAAATTATTAAAATGATAATGAAAATAACAGTAATAAGAATCATCCACATTTATAAGTAAGAGAGGATGCGATCCCGTTTGTAAACCAGCTTGATGGAGGGGAAGTGGGAAAGAATGTGATCGGCCAAGTCGGTAATCCGAAACCTAGGCAGCGTAAGCCATCAATGACAGAAAGTTTGAAAATACCACAGTTATAAGTGCAGATGTATAATATTATGGCATGTGTGTGTTTGTGTGTGCGCATGTGTGTGTGTGCGCATGTGTGTGTGTGTGTGTGTGTGTGTGTGTGTGTGTGTGTGTGTGTGTGTTTTGCTTACAATAACGAGTTTCAGCAGGAGAGAGGCTCGTAAATCAGACACTTGTTATGTCAGGAAAGTGGTTGCGATAATACGTAAGTACTGAATAATTTCATATGGCTATCTTTGATGAATTCAGCATTTTAAGTTAGAAAAACCTACAGGAATGTTAAACAGATAATTTTTAAATATGTATAAGAATGAAATATGCTGTTGTAATGACTTTAGTCCTCCCTGCAGTCATGTGGGTTTCCTCCGGGTGCTCTGTTTTCCTCTCATATTCCAAAGACATGTTGTAGGTAGATTGGACTTTCTCAAATGGGCCCTAGGTGTGAGAGTGAGTGTGTGCATGTGTTCCCCTTCTTTGAAGGTTGGATGCCAGGCTGGCAATGTGATACCATAAAACCTCCACTGCCAATCATTCTGAGGGACCGATGATCCCCTAATGGCAGCAGTCGAAAGACAAAGAAGAGTAAATTTTATTTTGTGACCACTGAAGTTATTCATGATTCTGTTCATACTATTAACTTGTATTGTTAGGCTTAATATGAAAGATAAGCAATATTAGGTACTTGTAATGTGAGATTTAAATAAAATTACTATATATATATATATATATATATATATATATATATATATATATATATATATATATACATATATATATATATATATATTGTTCTTCAGTAGGAACTATTATGCATTGGCCAAGTCATTTGTTTTATTTTGATTTCATTTTTATTTTGGACTCACGGGTACATCACCTATTAAATGCTATAGTCTGCAGTGGCATTGCTATATGCATAAAGTGGAGTGAGACATTCATTTTGGGAAATGAAGATTACCTCAGTGAACATCAAAATGTAAGGAAAACAAAAATAAAAGTTGTATACATTGTACAATGGTAGGCACATACTTGTAGTGTCATCTTTGTCAACTTCAGGGCTAAAGCTAGCAGTATTTAAAATTTTCCCAGGATGATTGCCCCCTCATTTGTTACCCACAATGCTTCTGCAGATCTCTGAAGCACACACTAAAGGCAGAGAATTAAAAAAATTCATAAAGGGATAATATAGTACAAACTCAAAAAATGTAATGTATATTAAACTCAGAGCCCATTCAGGCTATTGTTGCAGTTGGTGTACTGGTTTAGGTGGTTACCTCACACCTACAAAGGACAGGGTTTGAATCTTACCTTAGGTCACTATCTAGTAATTGACTAGGTGTTTAATAATCTACAGATTAATTACCTTGTATCTACCTATAAATGTATATGAGTGTTTTCAACAGATGACCAAGAGCCCTGTACATGATCCTTGAATCAGTTATCTCATAAACTCATAAAAAATCTCCACGCTCTTGGCACCTTGTATATCTATCAGTAGAGAGTTCCACAAACTCCTAGTCCTATGATCAAAATAGGGAATCTTTACTAATATTCTAGTTTCAAGTAGAAAAAAAGAGTGCTAGTCTTATAATGGTCTTTATAATTAGAAAAGGAATTAGACAATATAACTAGCAAGATCTCATTTTAAGCATTTGAAATACCAAGATTAAGACCCCCCCCCTCTTAGTAACATATACCCCTGTCTTATTCTATATCCCATATGATTTAGGGGTCTATATTATAAGCATGAAAGATGAATTCAGAGAATGCTAGAAATCGACATATAAACGTCGATCTACCACAACAGCGGAACACGGAAATGCCGAAATTCACAATGCCGAACAGAGTCCCGGAAGCAATAGCGCCATACAGGTAAGTTAAACCAAAGTAAACAAACACAACACAAAACAATTTTATAAACATTTTTGCAGGGGGGGGGCAAGCCCCCTGCACCCCCTACACCCCCCTACTTATATATACCAACTCCGAGACCACTCTACAGTGGGGAAAAATATATATTTCCTCATCCCCACAATCACCATGCTGGCCAGAGAAATCCATTTGGTGTTGGGTCTTTCGGCATTTCTGTCCTTCGCTGTTGTGGTAGATCGACGTATATGTGTCGATCTTCTAGGGTTTGCCCAATTCATCCTTCATCGTTCTGATATAGACACGATTTAGTACAGTTGATCTTCTACTAAATATTTTCTGAATCACTTTCAATTTCTTCAACTGTGATATAATAAAACAGCAAATTGATCCACAATAGTCTGTGATATGCCTTGCTGCTAAGGTAAAAAAGGGTATTAAAACCCTCTCATCTCTACTGTTAAAACACTACAGTATATCCGTTATTAGAGCATAACATCTTCTCGCTGCACTTTTTAGTGTGATCTTCATATTTTATGCATGAATCCACCATGATATGTATGTCAATACCATTAGAATTGTATAGTCCAGGCCATATGGGTACCCATCATTGTTATAGCTTAAGTATATTATGATGCCCATTTTTGGCATTACAACTCATAACAGATCATTGTAAGATGGTATCTAAGAGCCTTTGAAGTACATATTGTTCATTGATATTGGTAATTATATCCCCTGCATTAGTATCATTATCAGATTTACAGAGTCAGATATTCTCATAAGATCTAAATTCAAATATTAACATGCCAGATGTTAATGGGCCCAGAACTGACCCTTGCAGGACACCCACACGAATGCCTTATCTGAAAAGCAGTTTTTGATCTTTATGGTATACTTTCAATCTGACAAATAGTTTACCACCAAATTCACCACAAACGCCTGATTTTTTTGCTTTGTCATAATGTTTAATAAAATATCATGTGTCACTGGATCAAATGCTTTCACAAAGACTAGGTAGATTATATGAGCTGCAAGACCATGGTCCAGGGAGTTAGTAGTAACTGTCATGGAAACTGAATAAGTTGGTTACACAGGAATGCCCAGCAACAAAATCCTGTTGAACTATATCGATCTCAAGTTTTAATACATCATGGATAAAATGGCAAACATCTCATTCAAAGCATTTACCTAAAATGTAAGTCAAGCTTATCGACCTTAAGTTAAACATTTACCTAAAATGTAAGTCAAGCTTATTGAACTGAAGTTAAACATTTACCTAAAACGTAAGTCAAGTTTATTTACCTGAAGTTAATAGTTGTTGACTTGGATTGACTCTTGGGAATAGCTGTTACCTATTTCCACATATGTAGTACACAGCTAGCCTCCAGGGATACAAGTCCAATAAATAAGGTTCCAGGTTATCAGCCATTCCATTCAGAAAAAAAATCTCTGCAAACCATTAGGGTTAGCATCAGAATTTGGCTTAAGGGATCTTAGTGTGTTGATTATTAAATCAGATGTAAATGTTGGGCATTTACCCAATACATTGATATCCAAATGGACTGAAATGCTACTTTGTGGCAAACTGGCACAGTGGATGGTGCAGTGGTGCAGCAGTTTGCATTGTCTCTTCAATGAAAGTGGTTCTCTGGTTCAATTCTTGGCTGAGGTGCATTTTGTGTGGAGTCTACGTGTCCTCCCAGAATTTTGTGTGGGTTTTCTCCGGGTGCTCTGATTTCTTCCCAAATTACAAAAACATGGTTCTGGAGCATTTCTCCCTGGGCACCTGCTGAAAATTGGCTCATTCCAAGTTGGATTTTTCCAGTAAACAAATGTTAAATAAATAAACTATCAAAAATCAGCATATACATTAATTAGACCTTTTGACTCTGGGATGAGACAATTATCTACAATTAAATTATTCACTGTTAAATACCAGGCAGTCATTCTGCATGCAATTACGAGCCTAGCTAATAAACAGACAGTAACATGAGACTCAAACCCTGTCTTTTGCCTCTGAGGTAAACACATTAACTTTTATGCCAGACTCTAATAACCAGCATCTGCTCCACTGGAATGCAGATGTATGTCCGGTTATAATGAATAGTTTTATGCTAGTCTTAACTTTATAATTGTATGTGGTTGTCTTTTGAGTCCTGTTATGTCTAATTTTATTTCCTATAACAAGACACTTTTAAACTTTATCCATCATTTCTTTTTCTGTTTTCTGTGGTACACGGGCCATGTAGCAAAACAGGGGGAGCTGATTCTTCTCTGTGTATGTTTTATCCAAGGGGTCAAATCTGTTAATCAGGTGATTAAAAACTTATAAAATACTAACCAGCTTTCATCTATATTAATACCTGTCATGCTAGAATGCCAGTACAATAACCCTAGTTCATTACTTATAGCAGCACAGTTATATATATAATATTTCTTAGTATGATTGCATTGATTGTGACAGTGGTCTGCCAATATGGCTATCTCACAATTTGCATACAGGTCATCAGCTCTCGGGAGTGCTGATTCCTTAATGCAAATTAGAACCCACTGCTTATTATTAAGCCAAATAACATCAAGAATTTCATTTTCTTTGGTAGGCTCATTAACAGTTTGTGAATAATTATAGTGAATATTATCTTCTATTATGTTATTAATCGCTGCAGATCAGTAAAACATCTCACCCTATTCAGCCTTATACATTAAGTTCACCATGCTCCAGCAGGAGATGAAGGGTGTAGAGCTGGAATGATGATGAAGATGGAAATGCCAGTCCAGATTTACCAGATCTCGTATTGCTTTGTACGGTCACAGGTTTAGTGTCTAAGGATGACTTCTAAAGGGACTGTATCCTTAATAATTACAGATAGAAAATGTCTTTTATAGATCAGATCCATTTTAAACACATTGCAAGACAGTGAAGCATGGTCTGTGTAACAAATATATAAAAATTATCTCAGTAAGTGCTTTTGAAACATTTTGGGGTAACCACAGTTACTGATTACTAGGTGCATTAAAAATGTAGGCTAGTCAGAATAATCAGACAACTTATAGTTATAGAAGCAGGGGTTGGATGGAAATGGGACTTTGCGTGGTTCCTTTTAAAAGTTTATTATTAGCTCAGATAAATGATTGATACCCTGCTATGTGTCTGTTTAAGGTGAACCCACTAACAAGATGGAAAAAAGTCAATGTTAGTCAGTGCCCATCAGTCACATTCCAGTGTTCCCATTTATAGTGGTGTCTGCATGGGTTTTCCTGAGGAGAAGACTGTACTGAAGCCAGAACAAGCAACTCCAAGATAGGAAGTCTACAAATGTGAGTTGTATGTCTGCCAGTGGAAGGTGTGGTGATGGCAAACACCAGGCCATGTATTCCTGGACGGAAAGCTGAGCTACAGTCAATGTTTTATTCATTCATGTACTGAGTCAAATGTTTTTAGAAGTCAGAAATATTACCTGTCTTTAATTAAGGTAACATCTAAGGAATTTTTATACTGCTAAGAAGGACTCTGAGTTGCAAAGTCCAGTGTTCACCTAAGACAGTGTGCATTTACACATTTGTTTTGCTCCAAAAACATAATTGGTGCATCAAAACTGTTATTTTATTGGTGCCTGAGACTCATAACTCTCTTAGGTGTAAAACATTATTTATCAGAATACCATACTTGTGAATTTGACTTTTAAGAACCATTTAAATGCTTGCAATGCTGGCAATCGGGATGATTTCGCTTTTTTTTGGTATAGGAATAGATAAAGAATCAGAAAGCGGGACCACACTACTCAATAAGTAAGATATTTGTGAATCACTTTTTGTTTATTTGACTAAACATATGAGGTCTCTTAAAAATAATGTTTGGCACTATAAGCTATTCAAAGCCTACATGGTAAAAGGAATCACACCAAGGGGCCTAATAATTAGTATGCAGCCAATGGTTAATAATCCAGATGATGTCCTCCTTAAACAATGCAGGGAAGCCCAACACAAAGCCACAATGAATTTTGTGGGAATTCTGGTTGGAAATCATGATAGAGCTATAGATGCTGAAATCATAGCTATTACCACATTATGTGAACAAATCAAGGAATATGAGTGACAACCTACATTCATATCTTGTCTCAAAAAATTGAACACAGAACATATTAGTTTAGAAACACAACTAAAGGAGAGGAAAAAGAAAAATATCTCAGGGATGTGGAAGATTATGAACGAGGGGACCCTTTTTCTAGAGATAGGGATAAACACGTTCGGTTTACACAACCATACAAAAATTCTGCTAAAAGGAAGCGTTCAAGATCAATACTTAAGAAATTCCCTACTTCAGGTACATCGGGGAAGATTCTTCCTCTGGGTTTGATTTAGACACACCAGCATCCACAGGCTCACCAGCACAGAAGAGAAAGAACTCCAGCATCCCTTTAGAATTAAACCAAAGGGGGGGCAGAAAACACAGGAAATATAGAAAACATGGAGGGGCTTTTTCGGATGAATGTGCAGAAACAATAATTGACAATGTGTTTCATCCTACCCCCTCTACTCCCTGGAGGAAAGAATTCTTAATAAAGGATTGTCATTTATACCCGGCTCTTTTGTGTCTGAAGAAAATTTTGCAAAGGATGTGGCTGGTTTTGCCAAAATCTTAATCTGGAATTATTTTTTCAGGATAAAAAAAACTACTGACAAACATGAGGATTTCAGATATTACAAATCTACTTTTTTGCCCCCAATGAATCATAACGGATGACTATTTCAAAACTCTATTCTTAGAGATCTTCAGTTCTAGAGACAGTCAGGTCAGGGCCAGCAGTGTAACTAAGTAGGAGATGACCACTATTTCAAATTTGGCCAATAACCATGATATAGTCATCCTGAGGCCTGATAAAGGAGGGGCAGTGGTGGTGCAAGACTGGAAGCAATATGATATGGAGGCCAATAAACAATTGGCGGACAGTAGGTATTTTGTGCATCTCACATAAAACCCCACTGTACACTTTAAGAAGCAGATTGAAGAGTTCCTATCTTTAGCTGTTGAAGAGGGAATCATTACTGATAGTACTAGGAAGCAATTAATTATTTCAGATCCCAGTAACCAGTATATATATATATTTTCTACCGAAAATCCACAAAGACCTCAATAATCCCCCAGAAAGACTGATAGTATCTGGAAGGGGTTCCATGACTGAGAAACTGTCTCAATATCTAACTAGATATTTGAAACCTTTACTCAGATGGGTGAGGGCTGGGTTGAAAGATACCACAGAATTTTTTCAGGTCATCTCTGAAATGCAATTTAATAGCAGATTGGTTACTCTGTACCTTAGATGTTAAAGCCCTATATACCAACATTGCACACAGGGCTGGTATTGAAGCATTACAATATCAGTTATACAGATCACAGTTATACCAACCAGGCTTTAATACTCTTCTTCTTTGTCTCACTGAGCAGGTACTCTTTAAAAATTTATTTTTCTACCAAGAAAAGTGCTATCTACAGATTAAGGGTACAGCTATGGGGGCTTCTTTTGCTCCCATATATGCTGATATATTCATGGCATATATAGAGGAGCAAATCATATATGATAGCTCCCATAATCTGTACGTAGAACAAATAGACATTTGGAAAAGATATCTAGATCATTGCTGGATGGTATGGAGATTGGATGAGGAACATCTGAGAGAATTCGCTGAATATCTGAATGATAACAAATAGGGAATTGAATTTCGGTGAACCAGGACAAAGAAAGGATTACTTTTCTGGATGTTATGGTGATTAAAGCTCCTGATAACACCTTGATAACAGAAGTTTACCATAAATTCCCTGAATATAACTCCCTTCTCCATGCCTCCAGCTATCACCCCCCACATATATGTAAAAATCTTCCTAAATCTCAATATATGAGGGTCAAACATATATGCTCGGTGAATGACTCCTATCAGCATTTCAGAGATGACCTGTCCAATAGATTTAAGGAAAGGGGTTATAAAGTAAGTCACATTTTACAAGCCAAAAAATATGGTTGACAATATGGAAAGAGATAATCTCTTACAATATAAGATTAAGGCTGATACACCAAAAGATAATTTCAGGTTTGTGACGACTTTCAGTAGAAATACTGGGACACTAATGGACAGTGTGCAGCATAACTGGAACATCCTAATGGCTGATAATAAGCTTTCTGGTATGATAGGGGATAGATGTCAGTTTTCCTTTAGAAACAGAAAAAAATTAGCATCCTTCTTTAATCGTTATAAACAAGGACCCCATAGGCTAAAGGATAGGCTACAAAGTACCGTAGAGGGATAGGTTGCTATAGGATGTTTTCCATGTGGTCACTGCACACAATGTCTCAGAATATTACAAATGCAAGTTTTAGCAGTAAAAATACTAGTCAAACATTTGATATCCCTTTCTTTGCCAACTGCAATTCAAACTGGGTTATTTACCTAGCCATTTGTAAATGTTCTGCATTCTATATAGAGCCAACGTCAAAACCAGTAAAACATAGAATATCAGAACATTTCAGTGAAATCAAAAACAAGAGAAACACAAATTTAAATATTTAAACATACTGAATCCCAAAAAACTGCATTATTTCATTTTATTATTATTGATCAAATTCTTAGAATCAAATTTAACAAATCAGGCTGGCATGAATTAATTATTCAATACAAAAGAGAAGAAATGGATAATTAATTTGGAAGGGCTGTTTGCTCCTGGGTTAAATGAACATCTCTAATTCGTCACACAGGCATTATAGACAGTATATAAACGATGAGGGATTTTTTGTATCATTATACTGATGAAGGCTATGTAACCAACTAGCTGGAACTGGTTTGTTTTTTATATACTGTCATTATGATCATAATTTAAATATAAGATAAATGCTGCCACAGTCTGCTGGTCTAATTTTTGTAATGCTGGCACGAGACCTGGCATAATAGACAGGGACATGATATTAATTTAATCTTTTCTGAGTTCATTGCCATAGCGATTCACTACTGGGAGGTCTGCTGAGAAAGATTATGTGTTATTTTATCTGCTGTCTGTTTCATTATTGCCACTTACCTAGTCAAGACCTAGTGAATGAGACTTGTGTTGATATGCTTTAAATTACATTCCCATCAGGGACGTCGGGAGGCATACACACTGTACTGATTTCAGTACAACTTATTTAGAAGGGGGGTAGCTTTGTAAATGTTTGTTTTTCGCACTTTACTGCACGATGACATCAGCCAGTCAGAATGGAGCTCACCGCGCATGTATTTCCGGCCGTTACACGAGCAGGAGAGGATTCAAGTGTTTTGGATGTAGGATTCAAGCGCAGGGGTGTAGCTAGGATTTTCAAATTTGTACTGACAGCTCTCAAACTGCTACCCCTCTCCCCAGCCAAGCTACGGCCATTCTTGTAATTCACGGTTCGCTCTTTTAGTGTCGATGAAGAGGCATTCGCTGTAATGCCTCTTCAGTAATATAATATAAATTCACTCAAACTCGGTTCCTTGAATTGAAAATTAACCTGAAATGTCAGTTCTTTGAAAAATGCAGCATGGTAGTTGGGGTAGAGACTTTATGCTTTTGTTTTCTGTAACTAAGGTACAGGTTTTGAGCTTGAGTAAATTATTAACAACCTGCTACCACTAACTAGGATGTTTCATTCACACACACACCCCTACCTACCTCTTAGTGCAAGAAATATGGACAAAGCCTAAAATAAACAGGGACAGATATTAAAGAATGTTCTCGTGAACTTAGAAAGTTGCTAGAATAACAGGATTTGTGCTAGTATGAATTTTTCTAAAGGACATGAAGTCTGAAGCTCAAATGTCTGTCATTATTTAGCAACTTCAGCCTTCAATGATTTTCTAGAAAATCACAAAATTTATGAGGAACAGACAAAAAATATGGGGCAAAAATCTGGACATTCTGCAAAATGTGGACAGTTGAGAGTTATGCTACCTACCACACACACACACACACACACACACACACACACACACACACACACACACACACACACAACACCTCTCAACCTCTTACAGCAACAAACTCATAAATAAAACTGAGGCAAAGGCCTAAAAATAAGGACATTTTTTAAAATATTGCTCTTATAAACTTAGAAAGATAATAGAATAGTAGTAGGTCTTGCATTAGTACGAATTTTCTGAAAGGTATGAAATCTGAAACTGAAATGTCTGCATTATTTTCTAACTTCAGTCTTTAACAATTTGCCACTAATTTGCCAGAAAACTGCAATTTTATAAAAAACGGACCAAAAATGTGATGCAAAAATATAAAATTGCCAGACAATACAGCTGGGAACCTGTCAAAGGAGGGACACCATTTTAATATGAGCACAGTTAACTTAGAGCAGCTGACAAAATTAGAGAATCTACATGCATTTCTGAAATAAAAGTAATGTATAACTCTGATCATTACAGTTATTTATAAAAGTAAAGTAAATCCTCTATGTTTTCTTCCAAAATTGCTATTTTGTGGAGGGATCATTAGGGGAAGAGCAACATTTTGAGCCAAAATCAGGGACAGTTGAGGTTTGGCTATGCCTAATTCTATAAAGCAATTTATTTGCATGTACCTCTCAACCTGTTAATGCAATAAATCTGGACAAGGCCAAATATATTGAGGGAACATATAAACAGTACTAAAAATTGCTCTTGTATAAACTGGGACAGTTGATAGAACAGGTCTTATTTTAGCATGCATTTTTCTGAAGGTTATAAAGTCTGAAACTAGTGTGTCATTATTTAGTGACTTAATTCCTAAATCATTTGCAAGAAAACCACAAATTGAGGAACAAACCAAAAATAAGAAGCAAAAAATCTATTCATTCTTTGAAAATCCGGACAGTTGGGAGGTATAGTTCAGCTGGGGCTGTCTAAGTTTGCCGCCCTTCCCCCTCACAAAACCATGGTCGAATGGAGCCTCCCCCTGCAGCCATTCCAATGATCCATTACTTTGCTATTTCACTCCATTTACCATAAACACTAATGTGCATACTGATTTACTTCTATGATGATTTGAACTTCATTTGAAAGTTTTATTTTGCATTTTACAGCACAAACACTAAGATATCTGCTAAGCAAACTTGGCATTAAAACTTCTCTGCCCTTGAAACTCGCATTCATTGAAACAACATTAAAACCCACATTCACAGAAAAATACATTTTACCCGTGGCAGATAAAAATTAATTCTGGGCTGCTTTTAAATCATAGGCCCCTTGCATATGAAACATACATGTGCTCTTTGATGCACCTTCCTATTGCTTTGAACATTTTTCCAGTAAACAATGAAACAAAATTGCCCAATTCAGAACATTTCCATCATAAAAGTCTAGTCAAACTTTTACAGTCCACCATTATCAGTAAATAATATGCACAATCTCTGAAGTAGTAAAAAAAGTCATCTAAATAATTCCACGTTAAATAAATCTAACTAATGAAGAGGTTGCTGCTAGCAATCACCTTTATATTTCATGACTTCACCGAAAAATAAAGTGTCTGATGCCCCTGAGGAATAAATTGCCTAAATTACATTAATAATAAGCCAGTAATATTGCAATAGGAAATGGATGGCAAACTGTTAACAGGCTCATAGTTAGTGTCTTAACTTTCAGTACAGTAGCATTCACCCCTTACGGGAGTAGAACCAACAACCTTCTGCATTAAAAGCAAGTACACAACATTTTGTGCTACTAGCAACACGAGCCAGCTTAGCATAATCAGCACTAAACTTCTCTTCCCCTGCAGCTCTCAGCTCCTTGTAAAATCTACGCAATACTCAACTACATCTCAACTTCGCAGCACAAGAAGTCTGGAAAAAGCCAAATTTATTGGGGTGGGTCAAAAGGGCAAAAAACAGGAACACATTAAACATTGCTTGTATAATCTTGGAAAGCTGCTAGAATAAAATGCTGTGTTACCATCATACATTTTACTGCCAAGGTCACTCTGCAAAATAGTCAGAACAACATACCACTATGCCAAATCACCTGCTTTGTGAAAGAGAGGAAGACTGAAACTTAAATGGCTATCATTTAATGAATTCAGTTCTCACCATAGCTGTCAACCTCTTAGCACAAAACACCTGGACAAACCCAGTAATGAGGCAATACAGCCCTCAAACATATTCAGTGAATTCAGTTCTTGCCATAGCTGTCAACCTTAGCACAAAACACCTGGACAAAGCCAATAACAGGGTATTACAGTCCAAAAAATAAGGACAAATTTCAAATAGTCATAAACTTAAAAAAATTACTATAAAAAAGGTTGTGTTAGTATATATTTATTGCTAGAATAAAACATTGTTTTTACTATGTCACAAACACAGGGATAAGATGCAGACTCCACACAGAAGGCACCCCAGCCAAGAATCAAACCAGAAAACCTACAGCTGTGAGGCAACAATACTGCCACTGCACCATCAAATATGTAAGGAAGGAAACATTCAGAAACCTGAAGTCTGAAATTTAAATGCCTGTCAATTTGTTAATCAGGACAGTCTGACTTGGAACAAAAAAAAAAAACAATTCTCAGCAGAGGCCCAGGAAAAAATAACGCAGACATGTCTTTGTAACATGGGAGGACACAAAAGCAAACCCACACAAACACAGGGAGAAGTTACAGACCCCCCCCCCACAAAGAAGGCACCCCAGCCAAGAGACATAAATGCTACGTTGCTACCACTGCACCATCAAATTTCAAGCATTGCAATATTTAAAAACCACAGATACGATACAGATATTGATCAGATCAAATATGAGGCAAAAATCTGCAATTTTTTTTACAAATGGTGGTGGGTAGGGAATTCAGGTCTTTAACACCTGCATACAAGGTAGAGGGTTCAAGCCTGAGGTATTCCCTACCACACCACCATGACTAATCACCAGTACATCCCACCTGGGGCATTTTCACACACACACACACACAAAAATTTGTTTATGACACCAGGTCCCGTGAGCCTACTGCACTGAATCAGTTATAAAATGAAAGAAATTAATAAACAAACAAACTATATCCTTAATTTGTTTAGCTCTTTTCTGTGCCTGTCTGCCCAGTTATTCTGGGATACTTTACTATTTTGAGTAATCCTTGACTTGTCTTTACATCTGGACAGTTGTTTTATGCTTCCATAGTACTTCTACAATAAACTATTACTTCTTCAGTTCTATGGTGATTACTTTTTCATGTAATACCTTAGTTTCTCAATTTTTATCTCAGTATTAATGATCAGAACTAAACACAATCATGGCCAAGGACCCCAAATCAAGAAAATGTTTTAACTACAAATACCCTGAGTCAGAAAGTAATGATGTGATCCATCTTTATATGCTGGATTAGGCTGGCAGTTGATATTGGCTAAGTTGTTGATTAGTGGCCCAGTGGTGGATCAACCAGATGAGAGAATCTGCTATTGGTAGACATATCTGGCTATATACCTGACTAAAGTTCCATTCACTACAGCATTCATCACCTGCTTCAGCTATGGATGGGCCTTTTGAGGAAATGGTGAAGGGTTAATTGTTGCTGAGTGGCCAGGACACCTACATACAAGGCATGCCCAGCTTCAGTAGCCTCACTGTCCTTGGTTACAGCTTTAGCAGGGACTGTTACTGTTTATGGTTCTTGCTGAGAAAACTTATCATCTGAACCTACAGTGAGGAGACACAATCAGAAGTTGGACATAAAAGAATCTATCCTGATAATGCACTGAATGCATTTAAAAAAAATCAGCAGTTTTTAGTGGAACTTACCATACCTGGCCACTAATCTCTCTGCTGAGTAACAGATGAAAGAAACTGCTTGCAATGCTGAAAGAGAAATAGTCATGTTAGAGAACTAAGGCAGATTAAAGGTAAAATCCCAGAACGGTACATACATGTCATACCCCCATACATATTTACTATTAGCCGCATGACAGGCTGCAGGTAGACATGTGTCCTCTGTGTATATATAAACATACATACCCAGAAAAATGGCCTTGTTGCATAAAAGGAACACACCAAGTAGTGTGCAGGAACCCTGCCAAAGTGCATCATAATTCCATCCTATGACTGATTCCTGCAGAAACCCACCATAAATGTAGTTGGCATATCCCATTAAGTGTCACCTGCACCTCCACCTGATCTTAAAGCTCCACACAGTAACCTACAAGTTTGTTATGCTGACCTCGATGAATACATGCAAGTAGCAAGAACATTGCCAAACATAAAACAAAACAAAAAAAAAATCACAATGCTATCCATTTACAACAGAATTCAGAAAAATGTTGCCTAACCCCCACTTGCACTGCATATATATCACTGAGCTGTGGTGTTAAAGGTCATTCAATTAGTGTCTGCATAGTTCCCTTGTCCTTGTAATGCCTGCTGCATTTGTTAGTGCCTCATCTAGGTCACACTAGCTATCTACATTTCTGAATGGACCATTACAGAGATCCAATAGGCACTACTTGATCTGTTTGTGAATCACACACACACACACACACACACACACACACACACACACACACACACACACACACACACTATTACTCACCAACCCTCTCGGGTCTTCCATAACGCTTGAATCCTACATCCAAAACATAACGCTTGAATCCTACATCCAAAACTCACCAACCCGCTCGTGTAACGGCTAAATAGTCCATAACGCTTGACTGTCATCGGATGGAATTATGATGCACTTTGGCAGGGTTCCTGCACACTACTTGGTGTGTTCCTTTTATGCAACAAGGCCATTTTTCTGGGTATGTATGTTTATATATACACAGAGGACACATGTCTACCTGCAGCCTGTCATGCGGCTAATAGTAAATATGTATGGGGGTATGACATGTATGTACCGTTCTGGGATTTTAACTTTAATCTGCTTTAGTTCTCTAACATGACTATTTCTCTTTCAGCATTGCAAGCAGTTTCTTTCATCTGTTACTCAGCAGAGAGATTAGTGGCCAGGTATGGTAAGTTCCACTAAAAACTGCTGATTTTTTTTAAATGCATTCAGTGCATTATCAGGATAGATTCTTTTATGTCCAACTTCTGATTGTGTCTCCTCACTGTAGGTTCAGATGATAAGTTTTCTCAGCAAGAACCATAAACAGTAACAGTCCCTGCTAAAGCTGTAACCAAGGACAGTGAGGCTACTGAAGCTGGGCATGCCTTGTATGTAGGTGTCCTGGCCACTCAGCAACAATTAACCCTTCACCATTTCCTCAAAAGGCCCATCCATAGCTGAAGCAGGTGATGAATGCTGTAGTGAATGGAACTTTAGTCAGGTATATAGCCAGATATGTCTACCAATAGCAGATTCTCTCATCTGGTTGATCCACCACTGGGCCACTAATCAACAACTTAGCCAATATCAACTGCCAGCCTAATCCATCATATAAAGATGGATCACATCATTACTTTCTGACTCGGGGTATTTGTAGTTAAAACATTTTCTTGATTTGGGGTCCTTGGCCATGATTGTGTTTAGTTCTGATCATTAATACGGAGATAAAAATTGAGAAACTAAGGTATTACATGAAAAAGTAATCACCATAGAACAGAAGAAGTAATAGTTTATTGTAGAAGTACTATGGAAGCATAAAACTACTGTCCAGATGTAAAGACAAGTCAAGGATTACTCAAAATAGTAAAGTATCCCAGAATAACTGGGCAGACAGGCACAGAAAAGAGCTAAACAAATTAAGGATATAGTTTGTCTGTTTATTAATTTCTTTCATTTTATAACTGATTCAGTGCAGTAGGCTCATGGGACCTGGTGTCATAAACAAATTTGTGTGTGTGAAAATGCCCCAGGTGGGATGTACTGGTGATTAGTCATGGTGGTGTGGTAGGGAATACCTCAGGCTTGAACCCTCTACCTTGTATGCAGGTGTTAAAGACCTGAATTCCCTACCCACCACCATTTGTAAAAAAATTGCAGATTTTTGCCTCATATTTGATCTGATCAATATCTGTATCGTATCTGCATTTTTTAAATATTGCAATGCTTGAAATTTGATGGTGCAGTGGTAGCAACATAGCATTGATGTCTCACAGCTGTAGGTTCTTGGGTTTGGTTCTTGGCTGGGGTGCCTTCTTTGTGTGTGTGGGGGGTATGTATCTTCTCCCTGTGTTTGTGTGGGTTTGCTTTTGTGTCCTCCCATGTTACAAAGACATGTCTGCATTATTTTTCCTGGGCCTCTGCTGTCCTGATTAACAAATTGACAGGCATTTAAATTTCAGACTTCAGGTTTCTGAATGTTTACTTCCTTACATATTTGATGGTGCAGTGGCAGTATTGTTGCCTCACAGTTATAGGGTTTCTGGTTTGATTCTTGGCTGGAGTGCCTTCTGTGTGGAGTCTACATCTTATCCCTGTGTTTGTGACATAGTAAAACAATGTTTTATTCTAGCAATAAATATATACTAACACAATCTTTTTTATAGCAATTTTTTTAAGTTTATGACTATTTGAAATTTGTCCTTATTTTTGGGACTGTAATACCCTGTTATTGGCTTTGTCCAGGTGTTTTGTGCTAAGGTTGACAGCTATGGCAAGAACTGAATTCACTGAATATGTTTGAGGGCTGTATTCCCTCATTACTGGGTTTGTCCAGGTGTTTTGTGCTAAGAGGTTGACAGCTATGGTGAGAACTGAATTCATTAAATGATAGCCATTTAAGTTTCAGTCTTCCTCTCTTTCACAAAGCAGGTGATTTGGCATAGTGGTATGTTGTTCTGACTATTTTGCAGAGTGACCTTGACAGTAAAATGTATGATGGTAACACAGCATTTTATTCTAGCAGCTTTCCAAGATTATACAAGCAATGTTTAATTTGTTCCTGTTTTTTGCCCTTTTGACCCACCCCAATAAATTTGGCTTTTTCCAGACTTCTTGTGCTGCAAAGTTGAGATGTAGTTGAGTATTGCGTAGATTTTACAAGGAGCTGAGCTGCAGGGGAAGAGAAGTTCAGTGCTGATTATGCTAAGTCAGCTCACATTGCTAGTAGCACAAAATGTTGTGTACTTGCTTTTAATGCAAAAGGTTGTTGGTTCTACTCCCATAAGGGGTGAATGCTGCTGTACTGAAAGTTAAGACACTAACTATGAGCCTGTTATCAGTTTGCCATCCATTTCCTATTGCAATATTACTAGCTTATTATTAATGTAATTTAGGCAATTTATTCCTCAGGGGCATCAGACACTTTATTTTTTGGTGAAGTCATGAAATATAAAGGTGATTGCTAGCAGCAACCTCTTCATTAGTTAGATTTATTTAACGTGGAATTATTTAGATGATTTTTTTACTACTTCAGAGATTGTGCATATTATTTACTGATAATGGTGGACTGTAAAAGTTTGCCTAGACGTTTATGATGGAAATTTTCTGAATTGGGCAGTTTTGTTTCATTGTTTACTGGAAAAATGTTCAAAGCAATAGGAAGGTGTATCAAAGAGCACATGTATGTTTCATATGCAAGGGGCCTATGATTTAAAAGCAGCCCAGAATAAATTTTTATCTGCCACGGGTAAAATGTATTTTTCTTTGAATGTGGGTTTTAATGTTGTTTCAATGAATGTGAGTTTCAAGGGCAGAGAAGTTTTAATGCCAAGTTTGTTTAGCAGATGTCTTAGTGTTTGTGCTGTAAAATGCAAAATAAAACTTTCAAATGAAGTTCAAATCATCATAGAAGTAAATCAGTATGCACATTAGTGTTTATGGTAAATGGAGTGAAATAGCAAAGTAATGGATCATTGGAATGGCTGCAGGAGGAGGCTCCATTTGACCATGGTTTTGTGAGGAGAAACGGTGGCAAACTTAGACAGCCCCAGCTGAACTATACCTGCCAACTGTCCAGATTTTCAAAGAATGAATAGATTTTTTGCTTCTTATTTTTGGTTTGTTCCTCAATGTGTGGTTTTCTGGCAAATGATTTAGGAATTAAGTCACTAAATAATGACACACTAGTTTCAGACTTTATAACCTTCAGAAGAATGCATGCTAAAATAAGACCTGTTCTATCAACTGTCTCAGTTTATACAAAGAGTAATTTTTAGTACTGTTTATATGTTCCCTCAATATATTTGGCCTTGTCCAGATTTATTGCATTAACAGGTTGAGAGGCACATGCAAATAAATTGCTTTATAGAATTAAGCATAGCCAAACCTCAACTGTCCCTGATTTTGCCTCAAAATGTTGCTCTTCCCCTAATGATCCCTCCACAAAATAGCAATTTTGGAAGAAAAAATAGAGGATTTACTTTACTTTTTTAAATAACTGTAATGATCAGAGTTATACATTACTTTTATTTCAGAAATGCATGTAGATTCTCTAATTTTGTCAGCTGCTCTAAATTAACTGTGCTCATATTAAAATGGTGTCCCTCCTTTGACAGGTTCCCAGCTGTATTGTCTGGCAATTTTATATTTTTGCATCACATTTTTGGTCCGTTTTTCATAAAATTGCAGTTTTCTGGCAAATTAGTGGTAAATTGTTAAAGACTGAAGTTAGAAAATAATGCAGACATTTCAGTTTCAGATTTCATACCTTTCAGAAAATTAGTACTAATGCAAGACCTACTACTATTCTATTATCTTTCTAAGTTTATAAGAGCAATATTTTAAAAAAATGTCCTTATTTTTAGGCCTTTGCCTCAGTTTTATTTATGAGTTTGTTGCTGTAAGAGGTTGTGTGTGTGTGTGTGTGTGTGTGTGGTAGGTAGCATACCTCTCAATGGTCCACATTTTGCAGAATGTCCAGATTTTTGCCCCATATTTTTTGTCTGTTCCTCATAAATTTTGTGATTTTCTAGAAAATCATTGAAGGCTGAAGTTGCTAAATAATGACAGACATTTGAGCTTCAGACTTCATGTCCTTTAGAAAAATTCATACTAGCACAAATCCTGTTATTCTAGCAACTTTCTAAGTTCACGAGAACATTATTTAATATCTGTCCCTGTTTATTTTAGGCTTTGTCCATATTTCTTGCACTAAGAGGTAGGTAGGGGTTTGTGTGTGAATGAAACATCCTAGTTAGTGGTAGCAGGTGGTTAGTAATTTACTCAAGCTCAAAACCTGTACCTTAGTTACAAAAACAAAAGCATAAAGTCTCTACCCCATCTACCATGCTGCATTTTTCAAAGAACTGACATTTCAGGTTAATTTTCAATTCAAGGAACCGAGTTTGAGTGAATTTATATTATATTACTGAAGAGGCATTACAGCGAATGCCTCTTCATCGACACTAAAAGAGCGAACTGTGAATTATGAGAATGGCCGTAGCTTGGCTGGGGAGGGGGGTAGCAGTTTGAGAGCTGTCAGTACAAATTTGAAAATCCTAGCTACACCCCTGATTCCCATTTGCTTACAGTGGTGAGACCTAGCAAAAAAGACTTGTGACCCTGTATATTTATGTGATTGTGAATAATCATTACGCTGTGATCACACACCATTGCAAACCCAGAAAAGCAATTGAGAGGAAGACTGTATTTAACTGTTTTGAAAGAGTGAGACTCTACACACTTACCTGCTATTAAGTTTCAGTTCTGCTCTGGGCTGCTCACAAACCTAGCAACATTGTTGCAGTTAGCCAAACTAAGTGTTATGAGGACATTGCATTTTTTAAAGTTGCACTGAATAAGAAAACTTACTGAAAGTTTAAAGTTTACCTATTGCTTTATTTCATCTCCTATTGGCTAAGACCTGTTAGTGCTGGTACTTAAATAAAATACTTGTTTTTATGAATAAATACTCTACTTACTACATACAATCTCTCTATTATATATAAATAAAATCACCAAAGAAGTCTGCCAATAAAAACAAGGTTAAAAAATAAAACGGAAATTAGCATGTTCTGCAGGAGGGCATGCTTCCCTGCATCCCTGTGCAGATGACTGCTGCCAACTCCAAGATGGCGTAACAGTAAAGAACATGAGAACATTTCTCACCCATCTGTTCAAAAATCAAATACTAAAAGACTAACTGTACACTGCTACAGTATGTGATTAAACTGAAATTGATCAAAAAATGACAACTCCCATTTTGACTACTGTAACACGATGAAGTTTAAGTAACTAACATACATGTACACATACACATACTGTATGTCTGTAGTGGAATAAAGACAAGAAGTTTGAAGTCCTCTGAAATTTATTTATTTAATAATATGTATTTATCTATCAGGTGGGTCTGAAAGGGCATAAAATAACCCCTTTTCAGTGGATGCCTAGGAAGAAAAGCTCCAAATAACAGTAACAGTTTCAGAAAATGCTAAAATTAATGGAAGTTACAAGCAGTAATTACAATGATATTGAATGACAGCATTGATGATAATAAAATAGGATACACATTACAATATTGGTACATTATGATATAGCAAGTAAAGAAGTAACAAAGTTAATTTAAAACAAGAAATACATTTAAATTCCATAATCAGAAGAAACGTGTGTTAATGTAGTCTGGAAAGAATTAATGGGAAGGGAAGACAAGACTAAAAGACTAAAAAGAAAAAGATGAAGAGAGAAAAGGAGTTTAAAGCTTTAAAACTTAAAACTTTATAAGTAATCCATAAACAGAGTCCATCTCAAGTCAGAACAATAAAAAGAGGTTGCACGATGTTGCATAAGGTGACAGAATGCTATAATAACTGATTCAGATGATAAAATAAATAAATGAATGACTTCTGTCTGTAGAATGAACAGGAAAAGACTGAAATGCCCTATAGGCTGACACAACTCTAATAAGCAAATTCTACCTCTGGTCAGACAAGGAAAGTGAGAGTCAAGATTTTATACAATGAAATACAATGTCATAGTGATAGTTACAACTGTAAACATGTATATGCTAAATACATCTCAATTTCACCTGTAGACAAAAGAGGAAGAAGGGTGGAAGGTCTTATGTAAGCTGGGACAGTAATATGATGCTAGTCATGTATAAAACTGAGTAGGTTATTACAGATTTAATTTCCATTTCCTGTGTTAATATACCAGGAATTAAATACATTTTGCTAGCTCTGCAGACATTGTACACAAAAGGGTTCTAAAGCTTAACTGAACTTTAACTGGACACTTACACTATCTAATATCTTGAACCCAAGCCATTGTGTGGATGGTTACAGACATAAGGCACGTGGTTTGATTCTGACCCTTGGGAAGCATGGTTAGGCTTTAAAAGGTCCCCCTAGGGTTACTAATACAGTAGTAGCCTATGACCCAAATGATGCCACTAGAGGAATCAAGGAGAACCAATCAAAATTATACCAGGGTAGAGACATTTGACTCTGAAAAAAGGACACTGTAGACATTTAAGGCATCACTAGTGTAATGTCTGACTATGAACAATAGTATCCCCATCAAGTCAAGTTCAAGAGCTTGACCTCCAACTTGGCTATGATTATATTAGGGAAAACATGATTGAATCCAAACCTGGAGAGTCGTTCATGTTCTTACAAAGAGCATTAAAAACTTACTGCAGTAGTAATGGCCAAGAACATAAGTGAGGCTGAGTTCAAAACTCACTGAGATTGAGTTCATTTTCACATTTGATGTTCATCTTGAGGCATGGTCATTTCAGCAATGGGGCTGTTGACCTCAGGTAAAACAAAATTAAGTAAGCAGCTAAAGGTGACCAAACATGTGTCAAAGCTGACACCAAAGCCCAACGACAGCTGTTGAGTGCATAAATTCAAATCAATTGCTTTAGCATGAATAAACATATTTGTGTCCATTAAAATAATGGAAAACATAACAGATCATGCAAGTTTAATGCCCATATGTATAATTAACAAAGTTGAATAATGCATCTCAACAATAAAAAATTCAGAATAAATAATTATATAACTAAGAGGTCCCATCTTCAACTACCATGACTGAAGGGTATACTAAAAAATTGGAATAAATAAATAAAAGCAAATGCTGAACTATACACTAATACAAAGAAATGTCAAATGTCAAGGGGAGGGCAACCAAGCAGAGTTGTAATTATTTACCTTGAAATAGAAGGTTCAAAAGTCACAACTGACTATGAGAACTGACTAAATGAATTACACACCAACAATGAGAGCAGGCATTAACATTATTCTCAATATACTAAAAATAAAAACAGTAGCCTGGGGTAATTTATAGATACAACTGCATTTTATATACAGCAAAAGAGATGTGAGAAAGAGTGCTTTGTTACACAAAGTCTTGAAATGTTTTAGAAGCTGGGCTGAATAACCTGTCAGCCTCATTCAGCCTCTTGTGATGAAGATGGAACCCTAATCCCAGTTCTTCATTACTTTTTCTAGAATAATGGGAACATAGTTTTGCCAGAAAATCAGTTATTTCTTGCATTGCAGAACTAGCAGAACCACTGCTTTACATCATTTTGCTAGCATGATATGAAAGGCACAACCCCTTCCCCACATTGGAGTGGAAAGGAGTGTAGCAATTCTCTATAAGTCAATAATCAGCATTTTAACTTAATTATACGGTTTGGTGTTAAGCATTTGTTTAATAGCTTTAATTTCCAATGGGATACATTACAATTAAATTACTTTTATTCAAAGTTTCATTTCTGAATGTAAATTGTGAATGCATGAATAATTGCAGTTTTTGATCTGAATATGACAATTTTGATTTTGTAACACTCAAATTATGTGTCTTGTCCCCGAAAATAATGAAATCAGCACAATTAAACTCAGTTCTAACAGCACAATCATTAGTGTCGATGCAAATTATTTCTTCTCAGAAATGTGCACTGTAATGTAAGTTATTGACGTTCCATGGACTAAAACTGTCGGAAGGTTAAGCATCAGAACACACAGTGTTATATCTGAAGAAAGTGTTTGGGAAATACTAATGTAATTATAATTGAAATGATGCATGTATTAATTTCAAATGAACAGAAATAATCGCCATGTCATAACCAGAATGTATTTGTTCTACAGCTCAGACTAGTTTAGAAAGAACATGGAGTATACTCTTGAGATGATATGTTCTTGCTCTTGAGATGACATTGTGTGTTTTTTAAATCAGACATAAACAATGATGTCATCATTTTGCGACTCATGATTTTGTACAATGACATAAAATTAATGAGTCATTATTATGCAGTAGTGCTTCTTGAAAGATGCACCAAACAGAAGACACCCATATAGCTTCCAGAATTCACTGAGCCAGTTCTCCGTAAGCTATGGCAAGTCTCATAACCAAAAAAACCCCTACAGAAATCAGCCTTCAGATACAGTCATAAGCAAGCATTATTAGTGGCCCTGAGTCACTGAAATGCCTTTATGAAGAATTAAAGCTGTACGTAAACAGATCTACAGCTATAAAAGTCAGATAATGGCCAGGATGACTCAAGTTTTATCTGTGGATTGGGTGCTTAACACTGCTGGCAGGATAGAATGAGCATGCTCATCTTAGAATGAGGGTGGAGCATCTGTGCACTGCCATATACTTTCAGATGAAGGACAGTGGTTCAATGTATGTTGGTGGGTAGGAGCGTAGATCATCCACCTACTAGTAGGTGCTAACCTTCATTATAAGTACTTGGAAGCAGGCATCCAGAAGAGGTAGGCATTGTGGGACACCAAGGTGATGCAAACTGCTGATCTGTCCCACCATGGTGGAGTTGGGGACAGAATAAATATCCTCATTGCCAGAATGCCAGAAATGGGCTCAGTCTTCATGCTGCTTGAAGGATGCCTTTTCTTGATGGTTGCTGCCTCCATTGTTCTGGGGACTCAACCACTAGAAGGAAGCAAGTGGACGCATGTCCAGTAGGAGAAGGTTTGATTGTTGTCAGGCATAGGGGCAAAAGAAACAGGAAAAAAAATTGTCAAAAGGAAAATTCAGATCTCTATAAATAATCACAGATAAAGGTTAATGTAAAACAGTGCATGGTGGGTCGATGTGTTAGATATACATAATATCTGGCACATTAAGGTTACAGATCTTTTAATATGACTCACAACTTGGCCACACAGAAAAATAGTCATCTAGTGCTATGCTTATGAGCAAAAGTCTAGAACAGAAGTTAAAGTTATGAGTGACTAATACGGTTAATTCTGTAGCCTATGGTTTGATTCTCACAGCCTTCATTTGCCTAGTGTGTGACTCTAAATGAGTCATTTAAGCAGGAATTACTCTGTACTGTGTGTTTAGAAAGTTTATCCAGAAAACACATGCAAAAAAAAAAAAATAAATCAGTGTAATCCATATGGTTTAGTATGCAACATATTGGAGTAAGGTGTTAAAGTCAGTGATTCATCTCTTTAAGACTGAAGCTTCAGTGAGATTTATGTCATCGATGGGTGGCTTGTTATTCATTTTGTTTTCATCAAAACTTTTATTTTGAGTTGACAATTTTTTTTAAATGTAGTAGTTTTTTTTTATTTTATATCTTTTTGTCTTTGTTGGAAATGGGGTTTTGCTTGAGTCTATGTTATCTAAAGGGGCCATGTGATGGTTGTGACTGAATTGTTTGCTTAATTATTCTAATTATTGCTTAATTGGTTTGCTAGGATGCTTTTGAATAGGTTGATTTTAGCATTTGCCAGCAGGATCTGAAGAAGGCACATGCCGAAAGCGCTTATCCTGTTTTTTGTTTTGTTATTTAAAGTTTTTAGTTGTTTTTTACGTTTATGGTATAGTGCTCCCTTTTTTCTGACTCTTATTCTGTGGTTTTGGAGCATTCTTCAGTGGTGTTCTTTTGATTTTGCTACAGTTAAGGTGTTAAAGTCACTCATTAAGTCCTTACCTGTAAAAAGTATTTTTTTTTAAATCTTTGTAACATCTATGCATTATACCTTTGCTGCTTAAACCAAAAATCTAAATTAATAAGTTAGTAAAATAAACTAAAATAATAGTAACTTAAGTATTTTACATAGATAATGCCTCATATTCATATAATGCTTGTCTGCTTTTTGTTCTACTTTAATATATTATCAATACAGAACAGAGGGAGTCATAAATACAGTGTAATAATCTATGAAGCCTAGGGGAACACTTACAGGCTACTGAATGTCATCCTTTCTTTCATATTTCCATCCGATGGTCAAGCAGTAATTCTAGAATTTTACCAGTGAGGAATAAGCGAGTACTAATAGCGATGAAAACAGAAGATAACATTAAATATTGATATCTGTATTTCTCTTGCTGATTATATTAACATTTAAACATTAAATATTAATGCTCTATTTTCTGTTGTTGCTCATATTAGCATTTCAGCATGTAAATATTACTGCATGTTTCCTTCCTTTTGGAACCATTAATTTAATCACCTACATACGATAACTATCAGTGACTGCTATAGCACAAAAACACTGAATGCTTAAAGTTAACCTGAGAAATGCACTGGCCTGCAGAATAAAATAGATTGTTTTAATAACAAATCTCAAAATGGAAAATTGTGTGTGTGTGTGTATAATAAGTATATTTATTATCTTTCAAACTATATTTAAATTTCTCTGTATATATATATATATATATATATATATATATATACAGAGAGATTTAAATATAGATTGAAAGATATAGGTATACTTATTATACACACACACACACACACACACACACACACACACACACACACACATACATAAATGCATACACACACACACACAAACACACACACACACTCACACACACACACACACACACACACACACACACACACACACACAAGCACAGACACACATAAATGCATACACACACACATATATGTATGTATAGATATATAGATATAAATATATTGATAGAAACAGATGTATATAGGTATTTATTTTATTTTATTTTTATTTAACATTTGTTGACCGGGAAAGTCCGACTAGGTTCCACAGAGCCTGTTTTCAGCGGAGGCCCGGGGAGAAATGCTCCAGGTATAAATATATATTATATATATATATATATATATATATATATATATATATATATATATATAGATATGTGGTCACATTTGTTATGATCGAAATTTCAGATGGAATGGAGGCAAAGACCAACACAAGAGACTGAATATGCAAGTACTCACACATTGCCATTCTTTGCATGTATGAGACTGCAGTATAGTGGGGTTTGAAATTTGGCCTTTCACCACTGTTATATTACCTCAGAAAAGTTATAAGGATGAAGGGGGAGTTTGCCACTATATAAAACACTTATTTTCTGTTTTTGTTAAATGTTACTGCTACTTTCAGTTAGTTGATGTTCAAAATAATTTTCTTTGGTGTAATCTTGTTTAAGCAGCGTATTTTCAATGCATTGTCATATACACAGGTATAGCTATGGATGTGGATATATAAACTGACTGTATTTAAATAGTACTGCACCAAAATTCTTAGATGTGTGATCAACATAATGCAAAAAAAAGTCATACATCAGATACTATGATTAAATTGAACTATTAATCAAAGGTAAACTTTTGTTTATGTATTAACAAAACTGTTGTAGAGACTTGCATTCCTTTTTTGCTAAAATAATAGAATATGTAGATGGAGATCACTTAAATATCACAAGGCTAAAGAATGTAAACTGGGAATGACATAACAAACAACCGGATGTCAACAGAAGTTTGTGCAGTTCAGTATACAACTCATTTATCCAATGCAGATGGCTCATAATGTAAAAAACAAGATGTCAAGATAGAAATAAAATGTATTTTTGATCCATTGTTCTGTGGACAACTCATAGACTTCAAAACATAAAATATATGGCAGACCTCAGCTGGTTGTTATTGACATATTGATGCCAATACCTAGAGCAAGGCACATCATGCTGAGACAGATAAAACCTGTGTAACTTGCAGAAAAGTGAGAGAGTCAGGAGAGAGTCCAGGTATGGTAGAAGGTATATTTTGGAGATATAGTCTGAAGATAAAACCCAGTCCGGTGAAATACATCATATACTTGTAAACTGGAATGCAGAGTGATAGAAGAAAGCATAAATTTTTCACAGAAAAATCAGTGGCAACTTGAAACAACCTTGCTGACCAGATCAAAGGGCTAAAACATAAAAACTCCAACAATATAATGGAAACAATCTAATGCTCATTGTGACAAAAACTCACTGAGACCACCTCATCAGATCAATGAGATGTTAATAATCAGATTTGTCTCTTTCTACCAATGTTGTGTGTCCCAGAGCTTGTGTATATGAGTTAGTGGGGTGTGGAGAACAGTTCCCACAACTCACCAGGAAACAGTTGTTAATTTTTGTGAAGGGGAAAGAGGGAAAGTGACCATAACAATCTTGTCAGTATAATGTTGCCACATCAATGGAACAGCAGTGCTGTGGCAATCAGTGTATGCGGTGTAGAAGCTGAAAATACTGTAGATACTCTAGACAGAGATAACAGAGCTAGCAATGGTGAGGAAAGGTCTACCTATGGTTAGGAAAGGTCTACAACAGTTTGCTGTGAGTGTCAGTGGCTAAACAGGTTGCACACTGACCTTTGATGTTCAAAGATCAGAAGGCTGTCTTTTCTATTCCCACTACAGGTGAGTGAATTAATGCTTACACTGCAATGTAGCATTAAGACAGTGCTGCACTCCTGAGGTGCCATCCTTCACATGAGATGTTAAATCATTGTTCCCTCTGCTTGAGTTGATGATGGCTCAGGTAGATGTAAAGGTGTAAGATCCTGTGGCACTTATCAAAAAGAGTAACAGAAGTTCCCTGATGGCCTGGTTAAATTCCCCCCTGGTGGTATAAATACCACCTTGAGTCTTCTCTGAAAAGATGTCTGTCCTAGAGGGGACTAACCTGGCAACACAGGATAAATAAAGAATTATTAATCCTACTTCCTAGTGGACTCCTTATCTTTTAACAAGGTCTACCTGCTAGGCTTGATCATTTAATAGCCAAGATACTAGAAAAAAAAAAGGAAAACAGACAAAAGTGAATAATGCACGGAGCAGACATAAATCTGTTTGAAGGCAAGGAAGGTAAAATAAGCTGCTGTACAAGTTAATTCTGTGGTATATTTGATAGGTAAGGGGATAGCAGACTAAATGAAACAAATGATCCGCATCTATCAACACTACATATTTTTAAATCACACTTTAATTATGTGCTAGCATAATCATCAATTCATATTTTGGAAAAGTATGAAAAGGCAGGGTGAAAAGCCAGACAGATTAAGGTATAAGAGCAGTGTAGACATGAGAGAATAGTCATACTCAAGGAATGTCTCTTTTTTTGTTTTTCCTTTATAAATGAGAGATGGGTGAAAAGATGAGACATTAGCAGAGAGCTGGTAGTCTGACAAGCACATGGAGGTAATGCATGTATTTAGGAGAAGGAGTAAAGGACAAAGTGTTTTTATAAGAAAATTGAATGTTGGCAGAAAGAGAGAAACTAAAGAATAGAGAGCGCAATGGCAGAGATAAAGTTATAAAACAAAATAGAGTATAAAACAAAATAAAAAAAAAAAGATATAAAATAAATACATAACAGGAACATGTAAATTCTCAAAGTATACATTTGAAGTCATGCAGGACCATAATTGTTTAGCAGAAAACGGGTACAAAATGTTTCATTAGCATCTTCCATTAGAAACCGCAATATATCTGGAATGGGCTAACTGTGTCAGCAGAGAAGATGGAAGCTGGATGTGAGGTACCTAAGCCTTAGAAGGTGCTGCAGGTGAAGTCATACCTGAGATAGTTAAGCTACTGTAGCAACATTTTTTGTTGAACATGTTAGTGGATTCCTAGAATGAGTGTGTGATGAAATGGATGGAAAAGATTGAATGAGCATGTAGAATGACTACAGGGATGAGATCCTCCATAATTCCCCTTTTGAATGTGGCATCATTCTGTGATGTATTCGTAAGCCTGAAAAGGGCTATTATGGTTGTTTAAAAGTCACTAAAAATACTCATCCTAGATGGAAACAGACACAACTCACCTTTGCCACAGGCATGGGACAGTGTACTTAAAAACCATAGCAGATATTATAAGTGAAATTAACATCAGCAAAGCTGATGAAATGGAGTATAGTTTATTGAGGAATGAGGTAAAAAATTATTATTCAAAAAATCTGTTGTCAGAAGAAATAGATACATCCTGTTTTTTAGCCTTATATTGCCACTTAATTAAAATTTAAAAAGGTCGTTCACTGTTAGAAGATGCACCAATAGAGACAACATTTCAGGAGCAATTTTCCCTACTCAAAACATTAGAATGATTGTGAAAAGGTATTACCACATACAGCCATGTAAACCATTATGGATATGTGACAGAGGCATAGACCTAACATACAGGTCCTTGTTGAAGTAAGCTGTCACCATACAGACACATACAGCCATGTACACCCTTATGGATACGTGACACAAGCATAGATCTAACATACAGGCCCTTGATGAAGTAAGTTGTCAACATACAGGCACATGCAACCACGAACACCCTTATGGATGCATGAAACAGGCAATACTCTAACACACAGGTCTTTTTTGAAATAAGCTGTCACCATACAGGTTTGTCGGCATAGTTTATTGGATGTATTAGCATATTCTGCTCTTAACACACAACAGTATGTATGTTTATCAAACTGTGGGATTGTGGATGTGTGTGTGTGTGTGTGTGTGTGTGTTTTAATTTATTTATTTCTGTACAGTACTGTTACAAATTACAGTTATATTTTTCATTTCATAGCCCATGCCGTCCATGATCTGTGCATAGTTGCCACATAGTGATATGCCCTCTGATATTTTGCTGGTAAGTGCCAGTCTTATAACTCCTCACCAGCTTCTAGAAGGAAAATCATTGTTTTCTTCCAATTCATCTCACATAATTCACACACAGCTTTTGATTTATGCATGTATTGTTTACTGTGAGTTTTGCAATACTTTATAGAGTTGTATAGCACATCTTTTCCTGTACAGTATACAGTACTGCTTTGTATCTTCATTTTGCTATATTACCTTAGTGGGGAAGTAAAATCTGCATGACTAAAAAAATTCTAGAAATGGCATGAATTATATAATCATGCCTAATGAGGACAATGCTTGTTTCTGACAGTGTGTGTGTTTTAGTAACCTGTATGATTTGTGATAACATATGGTGCCGTGCAAAGACAGGTGTCTTTGCTCCTATATACTATGCCATTGCTTCAGACTAGTTGTAGCCAATTGAATGCATGTCCTTCAGTATGTTACTGATTCGGCATTTATTTATGCATGACTTGCATCCACCTATAAACTGACAGTATTGCAAAAATATGCATGTTCTGTATCAACAACCAACCATCTATTTCATATCTTCCTGCATCATACCATGTTAGAAGGTGTGAGAAAATAAAATGCTGTCAGCCCAGCTAGCTGGAATTTTGTAAATAATTATTTGTCATTTGTGAATATTGATATGATTTATATAGAACTTTATGTTATGTACTGAGCTTCAAGAATGTAACTACAGCTTACTCTGCTGGAACATAGAAGATTAGCTTGCAAAACTTCAAGAAAATAAGATGAAATTAAGTATTTTATGATGTGCTATAAAAGTTAGTTTCAATGCAGCAAGCAGACAATGTCTACAGCTAGAATATTTTTCTATTGTCTTGGAGAGAAGTAGTTACTGGGTTTAAAATGTAAGTGTTTTACTGCTTTATGATGTTCTAGCAGCTGCACAGTTCTGGGAGATATGTATTTATCACAGAAAGATGTTAAAATTCTATTAAGTTTCTGTTTAGTCTGGGAACTGAAGTCAGGTGACAAAGAGTGATGTCACCCAGGCTAATCCAGCAGTAAAATGTGATATTGATTTAAGAACTCTCTCAGACAGAGTGATTGTGCATTTTGTATTTTGTCTTGGACCTAGTAAGAACATCCACTCATCATCATCATCTGCACTTCTGCCCACTTGTTGCTCTATATGTAAGATTTAGGGCATAATACCTCTCTTAGATATAGATAGGAATATAGTAAAGATTAGTTTAGATGTTTTCTGTATTTATTTGAGATTGTTCTGCAATGTTGTTTTGAAATATTTCCTGTGACTTTGAACTCAGAAGTAACTGTTGATTGACTGAGTATTGTCTTGTTCTTTTATTATTTATTATTAAATATATTTAAACCTATCTTTGTGGCTGATACTTGTGAAACATATTTAAGCTCTTAGAGTACTTGCATATGTATTTGGTGACACTATACAGGCTACACCCAAAAGCCTTGCAAGTATTCATCAAAACTACCATTTGGATAACAGTAACATTGCACAGTAGAATTGGACACCTTTGTAAGAGCCTTATAGTAGCTGATAAAAAGGTGGTTGGTGGGAGTGATAACTACCTTATAGTCTGGGCAGAAGGAGGCATAGCTAGTAAACCTGTGCCAGCCTTTCCCGGGTGTGTGTGTGTGTGTGTGTGTGTGTGTATAAATCACATCTCAAAGTGTGTGTGTCAGCTACTTGGGCAGGGAGACAAAGCACTGTTTGGACAGAGAGGGTGCTGGAGGTTTTGGCTTGACCACTCGGCTGAGATCTCAACCCTATAGCTGTGCCAGTGAGGAGTCTTATTGGGGATCTGGTGAGAGAGGGAGAAACCAGCCCCAAACTGACTGTGATCTCTGTGTGCTCTTAAGGGAAATTGCACTATACTGTGTGCACTTGTCAATTTCCATTGTGTACATCCCTCATTGTTGCCAGTGGTGAGGATTGAGCCTTCTTGATTACTGGGCCAGTACAGGAATGTCACCTATTAATTAGTTGGCAGTGGTGGAATATTCACATCACATATTAATTGGTTGACAGTGGTGAGTTAGCCACATCACATATTAATTGGATTGAAGTGGTGTGGGTATTGAATTCCTGTAGCCTGTGTACACTGGTCACTGAAGGTGTATGTACTCTCAATCAGCCGCTAAGTGAACACTGAGAGTTCATATCACAATTGTTTTATTTTTTTTTTGTTAGCTTAGTCAGGGAGAGTAGGCAAGCATGTTAGCATAGGAGTATGGCAAGCTGACAAGGAGCTAGTTGTCTGAGATGTGCCAGGCTAAATGACTGGTGCATGCCAACCTGACTAAAGCAGACATGATTGCAGCTTTAGTCACAGCTGCATCAGAAAATAGCAACCAGGAAAACAATCAGACTGACCTTGGAGATGTACAACTCTCAGAAAATGGACAGACCAACTTTTTTACAGAGGACTTAAAAATCCATGTGGAGTTTAAGAGACTTCAGCTGGAGCCAAGCATTTGGAAATAGAGGCAGCAGAGAGACTGAGATGTCTAGAGACTGAGGAAAATGAGAAACTGTAATGTCTGAAAGACTGAGGAAAATGAGAAATTGCAACACCTGGAAGCTGAGGAGAAGGAGAGGCAGAGGCAACATGAAAAGGAGATACTGACTCTTCACCAGAGTCATGGTGGTAATGGGGGAGGGAGTAACTGAACCTCAGAAGCAACAAAAGTGAGTAAATTTCTTCTACAGTTTATAGAGGGCAATAATTTCGATAGATTAATTCATATGTTTGATAAGGTATGTAAACAGTATAATGTTGACCAAGGGCTCTGGGTACGGTTCCTGAGCCCACCTTACTTCATGGTAAAGCTGTAACTGCAATTTCTAAACTGTCTGATATGGATTGCTTAAATTATAATACAGTCAAAATATGGTTGTTAGAATGCTTTAAGTTACCATTTGAAACTTATAGGAAAATATTTTGTGAGCATAGACCCAAGCCAGATGAAAGTGTGTGTGAATATATTGCTGAACTAAGCACTTATTTTCATTGGTGGGTGAGTGGATGTCAGGTCACTACTTTTAAAGGGCTGGCAGACCTTTTGGTGAGGGAACAAGTGCTTAGCACTTATCCTGAGCACATAAGAATCTGGTTAGCTGATAGACAATGCACGTTTGCAGATGAGTTGAGGAAGAAGAAGAGAGAACTATACCTAGCAAGCAGAGCATCACTGCACAGGAAAGGGACACCCAATGCTGTTCATGGGTTTAAGGGAATCCATGGTAGGCAACCCAGACTTCCCCAACAGACTCCGCTAGTAGCAAAGGAAGCCATTAGTTCAGGTGCATGTCCAGGACCAAGGGTTGAATGTTTTAAATGCAACCAGTGGGGCCATGTAGCATATAAATGTCCACAGAGGCAAGGCGGGGAATGAAAGGTGGGAGAGCCAGTAAGTGGGAATGACAAAATGCAAGAAGTAAGTTGTCTCAAGACAATAAGAGTACCAAACTACCACAAGAGGTTATATTCTATCTTAGTGGATGGGAAAGAGGCTGCTGCTAAGACAGACACAGCCTCTGACCTAACCATTATGAAGCCTGCAATGGTTACAGAGGAGCACTAATTTCTTGAGCAATCTACTCCAGTCAGAACGTTAGGAGGGACCCTATTCCAAATACATTTGGCTAGGGTTCACCTTGACTGGGAGGGTGGAAAAGGAAGACAGCAAGTAGGTGTGTTTGAAGATATCCCTGCAGATGTCCTGATAAGAAATGATTTTGATAATGCAGTACCATGTGTGCATGCAGTTACACATAGTCAGGCTTGGAGACAAGCATGTGGGTTTGGTAGCCTGGGGGAGACCCAGACAGACCGCAGACTTGCAGCCAGGAATGCTGAGGTGGTTACTTCAGGGAGGGGAGCTACCCTGTAGCAATGAGACTGAAGGTGAGCCACAGTTGCTTGTGGGTATTGATGTTCCCTTGGACAGAGTGACTGCAAAGGCAGAGGTGAGTAATAGTACCCAGGCTAACAGTGAGGCACCGCTGTCAGAGGATACCAAACATACTGTATAAGGGTGACTGGGAAGGGTTACTAAGAAAGAGTTGAGACAGGCTCAGCTCTCAGAACCTACATTACAAGGCCTAAGAGAGGTAGTTAGTAAGGGACCTGATTCTCAAGGGTAGGGAGAATCTGTATACTGGGACAAAGAGTTACTGTATAGAGAGTGGACCCTTGAGGGAGGGCTAGAAGGTGAGAGACTACAGCAATTGATAGTGCCCCATGCCTACCATCTGGCACTTCTAGCCATAGCCAATGATATTCCCTTTGCAGGTCATATGGGCATAAAACATACAAAGAGATTCAGAACTTTTATTGGCCTGGGATTTCCAGAGATGTAACAGGGTACTGCAGGACCTGTGAGCAGTGCCAAAAGGTAGGTAAGGCAGGCGACAAGGTGAAAGCTCCTTTGATGCCTTTGCCTGTGATTGAGCATATATTTCAGAGGGTAGCTATGGATATTGTGTGGCCTCTGAGTACCCCAAGTTCCACAGAGGAAAAAGTATATCCTAGTGGTAGTAGATTATGCTACCAGATACCCTGAGGTGGTGGCTCTGTCCTCCATTGAGGCAGAAAAGGTGGTAAATGCTTTGTTAGAAATTTTCAGCAGGGTAGGTTTACCAAAAGAAATTCTGACTAACAGAGGTTCCAATTTCATATCAGACCTGCTGGCTTTTCTCTGGAAGCACTGTGGGGTGAAGCACCTAAAGACCACCCCCTACCATCCCCAGACTAATGATCTTGTTGAGAGGATAAACTCTACATTCAAATCCATGCTGCGTGTGTTTGCAGCCCATTTCAAGGGGGAGTAGGACAAAAATGTGCCCCATCTGTTGTTTGCTTACCGAGAGGTTCCCCAGGCATCCACAGGTTTGCTCACCCTTTGAGTTGCTGTATGGGAATACCGTGAGGGGACCTCTAGATTTGATTTGAGATGAGTGGGAGGGTGAGTGTGAATCCCACATGGAGTCTGTTGTGGCACATGTCCTAAACCTCAGGACAAAGCTCAGGGAACTCATGGGCTTGGCCCAGGGGAACCTGGTAGAAGCCCAACAGCAGAAAAAGGTCTGGTATGACAGGATGACAGGAATGCTTAAGCTAGAGAGTATGCTGTAGGGCATCAGGTAATGGTTCTCTTTCCTGTCAGACACAACAAGCTGCAAGCAGCTAGGGATGGACCCTGCAAGGTGGTAAGGACGGTCAGTGATGTTAACTACATGGTAGAACTGCTAGGCAGATGGCAGGGGCACAAACTGTACCATGCTAACATGATGAAACATTACTATGTTAAAAAAATAAAATTGCCAAAGATTCCAAAGACAACCTCAAGGCATTCTATAGCTATGTCAAGTATCTAAATGGCAATGCTCAGATCTGCTCTGAGCTACAACAGAATGGTATTAAATATACTGATCCCAAGGATATTGCCAATATTCTGGCAGATTGATTCACTGCCAACTTCACCCTCCTCTCACCCCCTAAAGGGCCAATCTCAATACCGAAAGATTGCCAAATTCTGGTAATAATGGCCACACAGGTAAAAAATGCATTCTCCAAAGCTACAAATACAGAATCCATGGGACCAGACAAAATCCTGCGCTGTGTACTACATGAACTACAAAATTAACTGGCACCTCACAAGTGTCATGTTTAATCATAGCCTCACCTCAGGCTTTGTACCCAATGAGTGGCGCACAGCTACAGTTATCCCACTCCACAAGGGGGGATCCACCTTGGATCCTGGAAACTACCACCCTATCAGTCTGACGAGCCTGATCTGCAACACCATGGAACGTATTATCATGGAACTTATAAACAAAGACATTGGCAGCCTTCAAACACTAGACCCCACCCAGTTTGGGTTCATGAAGGGCCTATCTTGTCTCTTGAACCTGATTGACTTCTTCAAATCAGTCTCCAGAGATGTGGAAGAGGGTAAGGCAGTCCACACAGCCTATCTGGACCTTGCCAAGGCCTTCGACACCATCTCCCACTCTGGAATCATAGATAAACTTACTAAGCTGGGCATTAATCCCTATGTCACTCGATGGGTTGCCAACTGACTTACTGACAGAACCCACAATGTAAAAGCAGCTGACTCCAAATCCAGCTCCAAACAAGTAACAAGTGGAGTACCTCAGGGTTCAGTCCTGGGACCGCTCTTGTTTGACATCTACTTCTCTGAAGTACAGGCCAACACTAAGGGACTCTGGCTAACAAAGTTCACAGATGACTGCAAACTGGGAGTCATTATTGAATCCCCAAATGATGTGGATATTCTATTAAAGGGCCTTACAGAAATAGATGCTTGGTGCCAGAGCCATGGGCTCAAGCTCAATGCCAAGAAATTTATAGTTATCCCCTTTGGGAAAAAACATGTACCCGTGAAGTATCACATAGGTGGCAGTACACTAAACACCGAAAGTGTGATAAGAGACTTGGGGACACAGGTGGACAGTGGTCTCACCTTCGATAACCACATCACCACAACAGTCAAGAAATCCTTCTATGTGGAACACCTCATCACTAAGGGCTTTTCATCCAGAAAAAAGGAGGTCATTGTCCTACTATACTCATCCTTCATTAGACCCATTATAGAATACAACACCCTGTTTGGTATGTACCTCTCAAGACATCTGCAACAACTGGAAAGGCCACAGAAATACCCCACTAAAAGAATCACAGGCCTAAAGAAGATGCCCTATGCTGACTGTCTAAAAACACTCCAGCTATACTCTGTCTCATATCGTCTACTCAGAGGCGATCTCTGCTTAACATACAAGGCCATGTCAAACCCAGGGCTGTTGGACATGCTACACTTAAAGAAATCCCAATCCCTCAGAGCCACATGCTCCAGGGATCTAAACCTTGTCATCACAATGAACAAAACCTGCTGGAGGGATAGGTTTCTGACCCAGAGACTCTCAGAATCTGGAATAGACTGCCCATACATGTCAAGCAGAGTGCCTCTTTGGCCAGCTTTAAAAGGAACCTTGATGATTTGATGGGAGATAGGAAATTCATCCCAGGGATCATGTCAGTCACCCTGCTAGACAGGGGTCCAGAAATGTAAATATTGTGGAAAGGAATAGCCAGGGAACTGTTATGGCTAGGCTTGTATAGGCCCTAGGGCTGATAGCCTAATACTCACCTATGAACCTATGACAGGGAGGCCCTTGTGCTAAGTATTTGCAGTGCAAGTCAGGAAGAGTCTAAGGGGCATCTATGACTACAGGGAGCCAGCCAGCAAAATCACAAATTACTATGGTGGAACCTAGGGTTGCAGGCATATGATGGGACAGTGCAGCACTGTACTGGGGTCAGTAATGCCAAGGCAGCTGGAATCTCAAGACAGGGAATGGGGTAAGGTATTTCCAGATAGGCTCAACTCTCTCAAGCAACATTTCTCAAGGGCCAATTGAAAAACTAGCTTGAGTTTTTGGGGGCAGAAGTGTGACAAACCAAAATGCTGCCAGGCCAGCTAGCTGGAATTTTGTAAGTAATTCTATGTGATTTGTGAATATTGATATGATTTTTGCATAGCTGTACATTATGTACTGAGCTTCAAGAATGTAACCACAGCCTAGCCTGCTGGAACATAGAAGACTAACTTACAAAGCTTCAAGAAAAAAAGTTGAAATTAAGTGCTTTATGATGTGCTATAAAAGTTAGTTTAAATGCAGCAAGGAGACAGGATGTCTAGAGGTTGAAGTTGTTTCTATTGTCTTGGAGAGAAGTAGTTGCTAGGTTTAATGTAAACGTGTTTTATTGCTTTATGACTACTTAGCAGCCACACAGTTCTGAGAGATATATATTTCTCACACAGAGATGTTAAATTTCTATTAAGTTTCTTTTTAGCCTGGGAACTGAAGTGATGTGACAAAGAGTGATGTCACCCAGGCTAGCCCAGCAGTAAAATGTGATACTGATTTAAGAACTGTCTCAGAGAGAGAGAGAGAGAGACTGTGTGTTTTGCATTTTGTCTTGGACCTAGCAAGAACATCCACTCATCATCAACATCTGCACTTCTGCCTGTTTGTTGCTCTGTAAGTAAGATTTAGGTCATATTATCTCTCTTAGATATACATAGGAATATAGTAAAGATTAGTTTAGAAGTTTACTGTGTTTATTTGAGACTGCCCTGCATTGTTGTTTTACAATATTTCCTGTGATTTTAAACTCTGAAGTAACTATGTCGATTGATTGAGTATTGTCTTATTCTTTTATTATTTATTATATATATATTTAAACCTCTCTTTGTGGCTGATATTTGTGAGGCATATTTAAGCTCTTAGAGTGTTTGCATATTTATTTAAAAACACTGTACAGGCCACTCCCAAACAGCCTTGCATGTCTTGGTCAAAACTATCATTTGGATAACAGTAACATTGCACAGTAGAATTGGACACCCTTTTTAAGGGCCTTATAGTAGCTGATAAAGAGGTGGTAGGTGGCAGTGATAACTACCTTATAGTTGAGGCAGAAGGGGGCATAGCTAGTAAACCTGTGCCAGCCTTTCCCAGGTGTGTGTGGGTTTGTATATGAATCAAATCTCAAAGTGTGTGGGTGTGTCAGCTACTTGAGCAGGTACAGGAAGCACTGGTTGGACAGAGAGGGTGCTGGAGGTTTTGGCTTGACCACTCAGCTGAGATCTCAACCCTATAGCTGTGCCAGTGGGGAGTATTATTGGGGATCTGGAGAGAGAGGGAGAAACCAGCCTCAGACTGACTGCGATCTTTGTGTGCTCTTAAGGGAAATTGTACTTTACTGTGTGTGTACTTGTCATCCTCCTGTTGTGCACATCCCTCACTGTTGCCAGTGGTGGGGATTGAAGCTCCTTGATTACTGGACCAGTGCAGGGGCATCACAGAAGGTCCACAGACTGTTAGGGGCCTATATCTCTATGCACAGCTACAGACTCACATGTAGAGATTAATGTTAGAACATTTCTTTGAATGCATAATTACATTGAGGTTTGTTCATTGCCCATGCATATATATCTCCACACATAGCTCAGTTTGGCGTGATGACATTTTGCTTCTGTACTTGTATATTTACTCTCATAGGTGTGGTTGATATATATTCCTGTATACACACCTACATGGTCCTGAGGGATACTCCCAAATACGCACATTTTCATGTTCTTCATCATTGTCCTCATTATGGTTCTAAGAGGAATAGGAGTTTCCGCACCTTTGGAATGGACAGGTACTCCTGAATGTCAATGCATTATATATATATATATATATATATATATATATATATATATATATATATATATATATATATATATATATATATATATATATATATATATATATATATATATCATACCCCTCAACCTCTTAGCTCAATAAATCTGGACAAAGCCTAAAATAAGGGAGAGGCAAAGGCCCAAATATAGGGCCATATTTTAAATATCGCTGTTATAAAGTTAAGGAGTTTCTAGACTAACAAGGTTTGTGGTAGCATGCATTTTCTTAAGAATATAAAGTTTGAAACTCAAATGTATGTCATTTATTTAGTGACAAATTTTATGAGGAACAAACCAGACATATGAGGCAAAAATCTGGAAATTCTGCAAAAAAATGGGCAGCTGAGATGTATTTTATATACATATATGGGGGTATTTACACAGACAAATCATGGACTATCTTCTTCACAAAAACCTACTTACTCTTACCCAACATGGCTTCTGCCCTAACTACAGCACAACTACTACTCTTATTTCCTTTACACAAGCTATCTCATATGCTAGAGAGAATAATACACTTGTCTCCTGTCTAGTTTTAGACCTTTCCAAAGCCTTTGACACTGAGAATCACCACAAACTCCTTTCCAAATTGTCCAGTGCCAGTCTCTCTCATCCCACTCTCAAATGCTTCTCAAGCTACCTCACCAATAGACAGCAGTCTGTCAAATGGATCTCTTCCTTCTCTCCCTTCTTCCCTGTTAATACAGGAGTGTTTCAACGCTCCATTCTTAGGCCGACTGCTATTTAATATTTTCACAAACACTCTACACACTTCCTGTTCTCACTCTTCTATTATACAATATGCAGATGACTCCACTATCATCTCTATTAGGATACTGTCTCAGACCTCCAATCTTTAACAAAAAAAATCATTCAACTCTATAGAAAACTGGTTAAACAATAATCAACTCATTCTTAATCCAAAAAGAAAAAAAGCATCCTTTTTCTTCCTAAATCTTTCACTTTAAACCATGATTTACTATCACATCACTTAACAACACTGTCAGTAATGTTGAACAACATACCAAGCTACTAGGTGCAATCATTGATGATTAACTTAAATTCAATCTGCATATCCATTTCTGTATTAAGAAGACACACCAAAAACTGAACCTGCTTTACAGATACAAAAAATTCCTCATCAGTGATTATATACTCTCCCTTGCCTATGCTTACCTTCTTCCTAGTCTTTTTTATGCATCACCTATCCTGAACAACCTACAATCCTCTCAAAAGACCAAACTTGAACTCACAACAAAATTGCTAGGTTTGCCTCAAATCAACCCTACAACTCTCACCTCTGCGTATCTCTCCAAACACTAAACTGGCTCGAATTTCCCCACTAGCTCCTACTAACCCAACTGCTCATTACACACTCTGTCATCAACAAACCTTCCTCCTGCCCCACCATTTCTTCACTCATCTCCCTATATATACCTAACTGCTCTTTACATAGCTCTGCCTTATCCCACTTAGAAATCTATAAACACAAAAGAACAACTGGCCAACACTTAGATAGCTACTCAGTTGCCTCAGCTTGGAAAAAACTTCCACTGAACATTAGAAATTTACCCAATACTAACTCCTTCAAAAAAAGCTTTAAAGGAAACACTATTAAACTCATGGATCTGCTCTTACCAATGCCCAACTTAACAATTTGTACCTACTGTTCACCTCACTTTCCCATATCATTTCTATTCTGCCCGAACTGCTCACCCTAACTTTCTACTGTTTAATCTACTTCACTTTTTCCTGAGCTTATTAATTGTCCTACTGTACATCCAAAGTTCAATATGTAACTAAACCACAGTCATGGACTTTTGTTTTCATCTTCCTTGTTGGCTGCTGACTCGTATATTTGTTCTCTGTAATTCCAATATTTTCTTTGTAGGCTATGTGACTGCCTTATAAGAATTGCATTGTAATATTAGTATTTTGTAATATCTATTTAAACTTGTATTTAAAAATGTACTGCTTGGAGCTTTTCTCCCCTGGTCTTCACTGAAAATGGGCCTTGGCTCAGTTAGACAAACCCAGTTAACGAATTCCAATAAATAAATAATTAAATAAATAAATAAATACATGAGGTAACCTTTAGGATATGAATCTGCCTCTCCAGCAAGTTCTGTTAAAGTCACAAATAAGGTTCAGGTCCATAGAATGTGTAACCAGAGTTCTGTTGCCATGGATTGCTTAATGATAGTTTATTGCAGTGAGTAATAGCAGCATATATAAATGTCATAGCAGCATAATTAAATGGTATATGGTAGCATAATATATCAAATAACTGAAAGCACAAAAGTAGTACAATAACTATATCTGAACAAGTCTTGTACCAGACTTCAACTAACTTCCCTGTCCTAAGCATAGACATTATATTACTCCACTCCAGTAACTTTCCTCTTTGAGCCATATTCACTCCCCTTAACCTTGATTCTCAGGCCTTGCAGGTGCCTGGCATAGCCTAACTGTCTATTCTTTATCTAGCATTCCATTGCAAGTGCACATATCTTTCCTTTGAGAAGGGAACATTCAGTAGCATTCCCTTGAGAACTATTATTTCTGCACATCTCATACTTAACCAGCAAGATTATATTTTCTCTTCTACTGAACTGTCTTTCCCTGAACTGTATATATAAAGGAAACACAAGTCTGACACCATATTTTAAGGCCTAGTCTACCATTCTACCTTATGCATAAGAGCTACTTTAAAGTGGAGATCCTCAGTATAACACCTTGTATAATTTTTCTTGCAATATGCAACATTTTCTTCAGGGATGGATCAGAGAATGCCTTGTAGGTCAAGTGTAAGTCACATCTCAATGAACAATATGATACAGAGTAAAAGGATAGGACCTTTAGTCAGGCCAGATAAGACACGTGCCTTACACTTTGTATTTTGTTAGTGAGAAAACTCTGGGGCCACTCCAGTTGGTATAAGTGCCATTTAGGTACATGCAAAAGGGGACACTGTACTCAATTATGGGCCTAATGACAGCTGAGTACAATGGCACTATGACTTCCTTTAACCTTGATGTCATGCCTTTACTTATACATTGAGCCATGCAGAGGGCTTTACTCACTACCATAGATTCCTGGTGGTGGAAGTTTAAGTTACTATCTATCTGTGTTTCTCGGTCCCTTAACCCTAGGTCTATTTTTAGGGATGTGCTATCAGTATTATAATTTGCAGGGATATCTGACTTACTGAAGGCTATGATTATGCCTTTGTTAGCATTTAATCTCACACCACAGTTTTGGCACCAGTTGTTTGCAATTGTTAGGCCTGTTTGTAGGATGTCAACATTGTTTGGAGATTTGATGGTTGCTGCAAGTCTATAGTCATCTGGAAACTTAGTAAGCCAGAGGCCTCCAACATTGGCTTTTACGTCAGAGAAGTATATAACAAACAGGAGGGGTCCCAACACTAAGCTCTGTAGGACACCTTTAGTAACAGGTTTCTCATCAGAAATGAATTCACCTATCCAGACAATATGCATCCCATCAGTGAGCCAGTCTGCTAACCACCTGATAATGTAGGGGTTTATGCCTTAGCCAGCAAGTTTATACTGATCCCAAAGTAGGGGATTGTTTTGAAAGCTTTGGCCAGGTCTGGATAAGTGGTGTGTACCATTTCACCCTCATCCATGGCCCTGGTGACTTTCTCAAAGAAGCCCACCAGATTGACCAGGCAAGACCTTCCTTTGACAAATTCAAATTCAGTCTGGTCCAGTGTATGGAGATTTTCTATGTCATTATTGATCAGTTGCATGATAATTTTCTCCATGGCCTTGCAGATAAGACTGTTCAAGTTTATGGGCCTGTAGTTCCCTGGGTCAGTTGATGGGTCCACCTTGTGCTGAGGGATGACTGTTGCAGTCCTTCTTTCCTCTGGGGCAAAGCTCATCTAGAGGCTGTAGTTAAAGATGGTTTCTAGTCGCCCTGATAGAGAAGCATCTTGTAATGTTGTCAGAACACTTGAAGGCTGTGTTTCTGGCTTTAGTGAGTGCAGTAAGTACCTATCTCCTCATAATGACCACTAAGGGGGTGGATGCCAGTATTTCTTTAGGTGTGGTAGACATTGATGAGGGAGTTAGAACTGAACTTGTTGATCAGCGGGTTTGCTATAGTTTCAGGTCGGGTGCAAGTCTTGCCATTCATGATTAACTCCGCACATTGTTGAGCATTTCCCCTGAGGTTACAAACATAATTAAAAAAGCCTTATGGTTACTTTTCACGTGAGAGGCTATCTTTACCTTGGCAGATTAGACCAGCACTCTGATTTATTTTGCTTATACTGGTGAGTTATTTTTTGTATTGTGTTGTCTGTTCCTTCTTGACTTTAGAGAGGACTTTTTCCTTTGTTTGACTAGCCTGATTATGTTAGGGGTCCACTGGGGTGGTTTATTTTTGCCAGTAAGCATAGGTTCATAGGTTCATAGGTTAGTACTAGGCTAACTGCCTTTATGGGCCATTTTACGCCTAGCCAATTATCCCATGTCAGAATCAAACCCTGCACCTTGTGTTTCTAAGGTAAGCACCTTAACCATTATGCCAACCTCCCACCTTTAGGTTTGACTGAGACAGGTACTGTCTGTCCTATGCAGCTACGAATGTGGTTGAACAGTGCTTTTGTGTACAGTACAGAGTAGGCCTCAGTATCATCCAAATTCGGAAGGGCTGGCAAGTTTAATAAGCTGTCACTTAGATTGATTAAAGTAATTGGCCTTAGCAAAGTTCTTAACAGGTTTAGAGTTTGATGGGGGTTCCAGATTAGTTTTAATAACAAATTACATAAGTTTGTGGTCAAATCTTACCAGGCAGAAGTTAATGCACAGGAGGGAGCAGCATCCCCCCATGTCTGTGAGTACCAGGTCTAGGTAGTTGGGGAGCTAACTAGTTGTCCAGGGTGATTGCAATGATGAAGTCCAAAAACCCTCTGAGCAAGTGAATTACATTGAAAGAACTCTCTCAGAAACATAAAATCATAGGATCGTAGGATAATAGGAGGTTACTATACTATTGACCCGGAGGTCATTTCAAGCTGAGTCATTTTATCCAAATGTAATACCATGGACACTCTAGTCAATAGCCAGGATTGTATTTAGTAGTGACTGCCCATGTCCAGGAGGATTGTGACCACTATCCCCGGTATGAATTTACAGTGCCCCATCCACTCATCCAGGATCCTTTTGAACAGTGTCATAGAGGTGCTCTGCTTCACATGAAATGGCAGCCTATTCCAAAGATGCCTCAGTCACTGGAAGACAAATCCATCCCTCCAACATGTCCTTTTCAAACTGCAGGCCATATTTAGGTCCCTGGAATGGGTAGCTCTAGTCCTGTTTGATTTACGGATGTGCAGAAAATTCTTTAGGTTTGGGTCCATAAGACAGGTATAAGTCTCCCCTAAGAAGTCTATATGATACTAAGTATAGTGATAGGGACTTTAGTTGGTCAGTCTGTGTAAGCTGTGTAAGGTAAATGCTGGAGTCCCTTGATCTTCTTTGTTAGAAACCTTGGAGTTCTCTCCAAACGTTGCAGGTGCTTTGTGCAGTACATGAAAAAAGGGGCATTATACTCAATTATGGGCCTGATTAGTGATGAGTATAGAGGGGTTATAACCTCCTTTGGTCTAGAGGTGATGCCTTTGCTAATCAAGTGTGCTTTGTAGGCAGCCTTTCTTACTACAGTAGATACATGGTGGTCAAAGTTAAGGTCACAGTCTACTTGTGATACCAGATCTCTTACCACTTTGTAGGTACATAAGGTATTGTTGTTAATTTGATAGTGTGAAGGGACACTATTTTTGCCAAAGAGAATGATGATGCATTTCTTTGGATTTAGTTTAAGACCGTAACTAAGACACCAGTCATTGGTCTATGTAAGACCGTTCTGTCGAATACTGACACAATTTGGGAATTCAATGTTTGCTGTGTGCACAGATCTGCCCTCATCAATGGCCCTGGTCACATTTTCACAGAAATCCAGCAGGTTTAATAGGCAGGATCTGCCTTTGATGAAACCAAATTGGGTCAGATCAATGGAGGTCACCTACGTCTTTTCAGATTTAGGGGTCTATAATTCCTCAGGTCTGTTGCTAAGCCACCTTTTTTGTATGGGAATACATGTTGCCATTCTCCATTCTGCAGGAGCATAGCCTGCAGTTAGGCTGTGATTGAATAGGGTACTTATTGGTGGTGGTAATTCATATTTTAGTTTGCTTAGAAGACAGCTTGGGATGTCATCTGGTCCCATAGAGGCTGTGTTTTTGCCTTAGACAAGGCTTTACTGACCTGCTATTTGGATATGTAGGGTGGAGGGTTGGGGCAAGGTTCATGATAAGTTTGGAAGGATAAGGGAGTGAAATTTTTAACAAATCTAACCACCAGTGGGTTTGCTATCTCTGCGGGATCAGTGTGCTCGATACCGTTAGTCACTAGTTCGGCACATGCTTAGTTTAGGCTATGTACGTAGCTGTAAAAGGCCTTAAGGTTGTCCTTAGCTGTGATTGCTAAGTTTTTCTCAAAGTTACCCTTAGAAGATTTGACATGTTGTCTTATTTTCCTATTGAGGCTGTGGAGGGTGCTTTTCCAAAGTGAAAGCATGCATGTATGTGTAGTAGTCAGTCAATTAGTTTGTTTAAGTTTAATGTTCCTGCCATCCATCCTGATGTGTTTATTTATTTATTTTATTTTATTTATTTTCAGTTTGATTACCGGGGAAGTCCACTGGGCCAGAACGTGCACATTTTCAGTGGAGGCCCGGGGAGAAAAGCTCAGTAAGCAAATACAATACAATAAAGGTTACATAATGTTAAAAGTAGAATACATGTATAAAATTCATACAGTCAGGAAATACAAAATGCATAAAATGTACATCATAAAAACTCAGTTAACAGATAATAGATAACACAGTTTACAGGTATTTCCATTTAGCACAGCAAGATCAACTGTCAAATAATAAGGTCTGAGGTTTCTTGTGTTTTTACATTAGAAGGGAGGGCAGTTAGCATGCATATGTTTTAGTTAAATATGGTAAAAAACGTGCTGTCCAGACAATAGAAATACTGTGATATTTACAATATTTACATACTTGGAGTCATGTGAGAGAAATTGCTTATTCATTGACTGTCAGCTTAAGTCTATTTTAGGAGAATATAAATAATAGTTCGAGGGTAGAGTGGAGCAAGGAGTATGGAGAACTCATAGGGGAAATTCGCTTGAATTTAGGTAGGGTGTAAGCAGGAACATTTCCGTTTGGATGACAGGAATGGAAAAAGTTAGGTCTTGAAGGTTTCAGAATTTGGTATAGTCCTAAGTGAAGGAGGGAGAGAGTTCCATTTCTTACCTAGAGAGAAAGAGAGTAGAAGCTGGCCAGCAAGACGTACGGGTTTGTGGATAGAGATTAATTTTTGGTGTTCAGATCTCAGAGATCTGTTTGGGATGTATGGGGGAAGGATGTTTGTTAAGGCTGGGCATTTATCTGGGTAGAATATTAATTTGTGAGCGGTGGTTAGTTGAAGGTAGTCTAGGTGGTTAGAGAGTTCTAACAAAATACAAAAGACAAGTTTAATGAGTGCTTTTGGTGCGGACTATGCCTCACGTTCCTCAGACAAGCAAAGTTCAGTTAGCAATCAATTTATAGTAATTGAAATCAATTCAATTCATTAGTGAAGCTTCATTGTATATTAAAAGCCAACAACATCTAATAAACAAATAAATGGAAATAGATAAAAAGTGAATAAAAAATGTGCTCCTAAAACATATAAATATTAAAAAAGACATATTAAAAAATTATCAAGAAATTAGTAAAAAATAAGCATTATACCAACAACAAGAAAATATTTCTATGTGTACCCAACACACAAAAGCAGTCAGCTGAAGGATAGTCCATGTTGAAGTCAATTTTAAAAGTATTTGACACCAAGTGGTGCCACTAATTCGTGTTGATAACACTTAAAAATTACAGAAGTGTATTAAATATTTGTTGTCTTATATACACTCATGTGTTTGCGTACAAGGTACAAATAAGTAATATTTTACCAACCGTTCTTGGAACCATAAATGAACCAATTATCTCTTCGGGGCTAAAAGTCTCAAAATACTTTTGATGGATAAATATTCGTTGAGGCCTGGAAAAACGTGTGCCCCTGTTCTAATTTGCCACATCAGTTCATTGATCTCTAATAATAGTTGCTACGACCCCCCTCTTATATCAATGTGTCTATGTTGGAGGACAGTAAATTTGAAACCATGATCAGGACACTCCAACACGTGTTTTGCCAATGCATTGTTAGTATCTTTCTTCCTTATGGCATAACAGTGTTCATATATACGTTGTTTCATTTTTCTTTCTGTTTTGCCAATGTAGAATATGTTACAATGGTCACATAAAGCTGCATAAGTAAAACTTTTGGTCTCACAATTATGCCTAGCATTCACAGTGTAAAGTTTGTTCTTGATGGAAACCTTGTCACCAACCAAAATGTATTTACATTGCGGGCAAGCCCCACATTTAAACATACCATTAGGTCTATTAGAATGGGGCTTCCTCTTTTTTTGACATTTTTTTTTTTAAATTGACTTCAGCATGGACTGTCCTTCAGCTGACTGCTTTTGTGTGTTGGGTACACATAGAAATATTTTCTTGTTGTTGGTATAATGCTTATTTTTTACTAATTTCTTGATAATTTTTTAATATGTCTTTTTTAATATTTATATGTTTTAGGAGCACATTTTTTATTCACTTTTTATCTATTTCCATTTATTTGTTTATTAGATGTTGTTGGCTTTTAATATACAATGAAGCTTCACTAATGAATTGAATTGATTTCAATTACTATAAATTGATTGCTAACTGAACTTTGCTTGTCTGAGGAAGGTGAGGCATTGTCTTTTGTATTTTGCTGGCTCTAATCATGATTTTTACTCGCTTTGGTTTTGTTTATCTGGTTTGAATTTCATTTTTTGTTGGTTTGGATTTGTGTATCTATGGCGAGTGAAACCGGAGCGGCAACTCAAAATTTGTTTTCTCAGGAAGAAAGCAATAATGCCAACCAAGATAACTCTATTGGTAACCTAACCGCTCTCGTCCAACTGCTCCTTGGGCGAGTGGATTCTTTAACCCAATGGTTTGATGCTTCTGGCCTCAATGATGTCAACACATCACAGAGAAGGGTCATTGAAGCTAATAGCAGTCAGCTTAACACAACAGGAGTTGGAAGAATGGCAGCTTGTAATTTAAATCTTTTACCGCATAACAACCATGTTTCAAGTCCCGGACCGGCACCAATGCATTCTAATGCAAGAGACTTGGGAGACAACGTTCCACTAACTCATGAGGGTGTTTTTCCCTCAATGACAAGTTTTCTTAGCAACAACAATTTTTTCGACATTGGAAACAATGCCCGGTTCCAGAGCGGTTAATGAACCTGTGGTGAGTCTCTTGTCAAACAGTATAAATGATTTTGACTTTAAGCTATACAAATGTAGAAAATTACAGTTGGAAGTTTCTTATTTGCAGGAATGCATTGAAAAGAAAATTATACCTAAAGGGTTGCACCAGTGGCATTACCCAGTAGGCTCGCTGGAAGATTCTTTATTCCACCATGAGTTAATAGCACTTTTTGACCGCCAAGGTTTTGAGTTTTTGCATTCCCTTATCAACTTTTACAATACTGACATTGGGGTTCTAAAGGCTGAATTGGAAATTCTTGAACATGTGATCAAATCTCATAAAGACTTTCCTCGGTATAAGTATGAATACTGTAGAGTTTTTACGAGTATTGAGGCTACCATGGCTAAGTTGCTAATTACAAAAAAGAAAAAAATAGCCAGAGATATACACGATTACTCTAATAACAAGGCATATCCGAGGCCTCCTTTCAACATGCTTAAAGTTTCCAATCAATTATCTTCTATTGGCAATGAGACCACTGAGGTAAGGGCCAATAACCTAATGCAAGAAAACCCTCCCAACGAAGATGCCCAAATGCAGCCCCTAAGGCACAGTGAAAGACTAAATACTAACAACAATAGTAGAGACAATAGCACTGTTGTCGATAACAATCAGTCTAGGGCTTCTAATAGTAACACTAACAAGATGCATGCATCCAACCAGCAGGGTTTTCGGATGAATTCCAATGGCCAACAGAACAACTGGCAATCAAACAGGAACCAACCACAAACAAAGAACAGACGGAAACAACGGAGGAGATAGTTTGTGATTTTGTTCACAGACTGCTACCCCGTATTCATACAAGCTCTGAGGAAGATTTTAGTATTTACAACTATACTGCACTGGATGTTAATCAAGACATAGTTGACTTTTTCTCAAAAGGGCTGACTTTTGTACCTGGGAAGAGAATGGACATTGTTAAAACTGTTATCGATCTGAAGTTATTTGTCCGTAAATTGAATCTCAACATGTTAATGGGTGAAAGTTCTACTCTTGTTAGTTCTGTTAGGGTTTCTAGTATATTTAACCCACCCCTACATCCAAGCCTTAGTCTTTTTGAAAGAATGTGTGATATGGATTTTAGAGCCATTGTTGATAATAACAACATTAACTATCAGACTAACATTAATAATAACATTAGCACACTTGAATATGACTTCCTGAACTTGTTAAACGATTGTAATATCAGAGTAATGAAGCCTGACAAGGGTGGGGGGCTGGTGTTTATGGACCATTGTGCATACATCAAAAGCATGAATAAGCACCTTAACACTGATGTTTATACGCAAGTCACCATCAACGAAGTCAATATAGTGTATAAAAAGATTAGGTGTATACTGGACGATTTGTTTTTGGAAGGCTTTATAGACATAGATTTGCACCAATACTTATCTATGATAGCACCCAAGACACCAGTCCTCTTTGGCACTCCCAAAATCCATAAAGCTGTTATTGACCCAACTTTTAGACCCATCGTGGATGGCCGTGGGTCAATAACATATGGATGTGCCAAATTTATTGACAGCATTTTAAAACCATTGATTGAACGCGAGCCTCAAATTTGTAAAGATTCATGGGCTTCCTCAATAATATTAATAAGATTAAGTATCAGGCTGAGGCTTGCTTTTTAACAATTGATATTAAAGATCTATACACAGTCATACCCCAAAAGTTAGGTCTTGAGTGGATTAGGGATTTTTTGGAATCTAAGAATATAGAAGAAAACACTATATATTTGAATGAAACTCTGTTGGAGATAGTTTTAACCAACAATTTCATGATCTTTGAGGGGCATTTTTATTTGCAAAACACGGGAGTGGTAATGGGGTCACCATGTGGTGGCAGCTTTGCCAACGCCATTTTGGCCCATTGGGAAAACATGTTACTCTTTACAAACCACTTGTTTCAAGAAAATGTCTCCTGGTATACAAGATACCAGGATGACATGTTTTGTATATGGAAGGGGGACAAATCTTTAGTACCAACATTTATCACCAACATCACTCGGATGACCACCTTTCTTGAGTTTACTTACAATTTGGATGAGATTACCATCAATTTTCTCAACATCTTACTAGTGAAGGATAGAACTAACTCTAGATATAAAAGTGTCATATATAGGAAACCAACTTACTCTAATGCGTTTTTGCATTTTACTAGTAGCCACCCTACCATCAGAAAAGAGCCATTGTAAAAGGCCAGATGGTAAGGGAGGCTAGAATGATCTCAGAAGATACAGATTTTGAGACAGAATGTGAACACTTACAATGCATGTTTATAAATAGAGGTTATCCTAAGAATTTGGTTGTTAACATTAAAGCAGAAGTAACACACAAACGAACCATTGGTCATTTTAAACCACTATTATGTAAGCGAACTGAACAAAATGAAGTACATGAACTTGATCAAGGAGAAGCCCTTACAGTTGAGAATAAAAGTACTTATAAGACCAGCTTCCTATGCACTTATTCCTTGGATTACCAAAATATTAGATATATTTTGAATAAAAACTGGAATATTATTATTGAGGAGCAAACTTTATCTAAGATTTTAGGGGCTAAGCCTAAAATTATTTATAGGAGAGGCCCTAATCTAAAGTCCTTGTTAGAAAAAAAGAGGAAGCCCCATTCTAATAGACCTAATGGTATGTTTAAATGTGGGGCTTGTCCACAATGTAAATACATTTTGGTTGGTGACAAGGTTTCCATCAAGAACAAACTTTACACTGTGAATGCTAGGTATTATTGTGAGACCAAAAGTGTCACTTATGCAGCTTTATGTGACCATTGTAACGTATTCTACATTGGCAAAACAGAAAGAAAAATGAAACAACGTATATATGAACACTGTTATGCCATAAGGAAGAAAGATACTAACAATGCATTGGCAAAACACGTGTTGGAGTGTTCTGATCATGGTTTCAAATTTATTGTCCTCCAACATAGACACATTGATATAAGAGGGGGGCCGTGGCAACTATTATTAGAGATCGATGAACTGATGTGGCAAATTAGAACAAGGGCACACATTTTTCCAGGCCTCAACGAATATTTATCCATAAAAAGTATATTGATACTTTTAGCCCTGAAGAGATAATTGGTTCATTTATGGTTCCAAGAACGGTTGGTAAAATATTACTTATTTGTACCTTGTACGTGAACACATGAGTGAATATAAGACAACAAATACTTAATACACTTCTGTAATTTTTAAGTGTTATCAATACGAATTAGTGGCACCACTTGGTGTCAAATACTTTTAAAATTGACTTCAACATGGACTGTCCTTCAGCTGACTGCTTTTGTGTGTTGGGTACACATAGAAATATTTTCTTGTTGTTGGTATAATGCTTATTTTTTACTAATTTCTTGATAATTTTTTAATATGTCTTTTTTAATATTTGTATGTTTTAGGAGCACATTTTTATTCACTTTTTATCTATTTCCATTTATTTGTTTATTAGATGTTGTTTGCTTTTAATATACAATGAAGCTTCACTAATGAATTGATTTCAATTACTATAAATTGATTGCTAACTGAACTTTGCTTGTCTGAGGAAGGTGAGGCATAGTCCACACTGAAAGCGCTCATTAAACTTGTCTTTTGTATTTTGCTGGCTCTAATCGTGTTTCTACTCACTTTGGTTTTGTTTATCTGGTTAGAGAGTTCTAGCCAGTTGAGTGATTGTAGGGAAAGGCAGTGGTGAGTAAAAGTTTTGGATTTAGTTGCGAATTTAGACATCTTATTATAGCAAATTTCAAGTTTTGAGGTGTTGGAAGAAGACAGATTAGTTAGAAGAGGGGCTCCATATAGTAAAGAAGGTAGAAGGTAGGTAGTTGCCAAGGTATGCCTAGATGAGTTGGAGAGAAAGAGGTTATTCCTGTAGAGCATGCTTAACTTTTGGTGGGTTTTCTTTATGTTTTGATGTATGTGAATATCAAATTTAAGGGGCCCATCTATGATAATGCCAAGTAGTTTTGCAGAAGGAACCATGTCTATAGCAGTGTTGGTTTGGCTTAGGACTTTGAAAGCATTTTTGTCATAAGAGAAAGCCCTGGCAGGAGGGAAAAGTAGTATTTTAGATTTATTTGAGTTGAGAGAGAGAGATGGTTTTGGTGCATCCAGTTCTCAGTAGTAGAACATGCTATTTGGGTTTTAGTAAGTAGTTCAGAAAGGTTAGAGGTGGCACAGACTAACGCTGAATCGTCAGCATATTGGATAACTGTTGTGTCAGGGATGACAGTGTGAAGGTTATTAATGAAGATGTTGAAAAGCATTGGTCCGAGGATGGACCCCTGGGGAATGCCGGTGGGTGTTGGCAAGAAGGAGGAGGTAGAGTTCTTCCATCTGACAGCTTGAGATCTGTCTGATAGGTAACTGGAGAACCAGGATAGAGTATTGGGGAGAGATTAAGTTTGGTGAGATGAAAGAGAAGGTGTTTATGGGAAATGGCATCAAATGCTTTAGAGAGCTCTAGCAGAATAGTGGATACTAGTAGTCCAGAATCTCGGGCTCGATTGATTGTTTCTAGGAAGGATAGTAAGGCAGTTATGGTGCTGTGGTCAGGGAAGAAGCTATGTTGGGAGGGTGTTAGGAGTTGATTCTGGGTTAAAAAAGGCATAAGTTGGTGGTGGACAGATTTTTCCAGAATTTACGATATTGGAGAGAGTATGGCAATGGGGCGAAAACTGGAAATATTGGTGTTTTTGTCTCCTTTGTGAAGAGGAAGAATGTAGGCTGAATGCCAGAGTTTGGGTACATATGACTCTTTTAATGATCTGTTAATTAGGATACTAATTGGGAGTGCAATACCATCAGCAGCACATTTGAGGAAGGAGGAGGGTATGTTGTCAGGGGCATTAAAGCATGGCTTTAATTTGGATATGAGCCTTTTTATAATAATGGTTGAAACTGGTTTGAGCTGGTAATTAAGGGGACAGTTATTAGGGTTGCAGAGTGTTGAAGAATGACAGTTGAGTAGATTGTTGTTTGGGAAAGTTTTGGTTAGGTTAGCTATGGATTCTGTAAAGAAAGAGTTGAAAAGAGAGCTCATTTCAGTGTCAGTTATACTTGGGTCAGGGCAGGGATTATTCCTGGACCCTGGATGGAGAAGGGAATTAACTGATTTCCAGAATTGTTTTGGGTTCTTATTATTGTTGGACTGAAGCTTATTGTAGTAGTTTTTTTTTGTCCATGGTGATTAGTTTTTTTACATGGTTATGAATTTGGGTGTATTGGAGCAAGGCATTTTATTTTTCTGGTAAAACTTCCAGGATTTGTCCCTATGGTGCATGATTTGTTTTGTTTCTTTGGACAGCCAAGGAGCAGAATTAGCTTTGATTCATTTGTTTCTTAGAGGGGCTAGGGAGTTAAGAGTATTTAGGAAGACAGAGTTGAAATGTTCTACAGCTTTGTCAAGGGGAAGAGTATTTAGGATTTGCCAATTAATTTGTTTAAAAATGTTTGAGAAAGTAGTGTGGTTGAAGTTGCTAAGATTACGAGCGGGAATGTAAAGGTGTTGATATTGGGTGGAGTTAGCTGAGCGGTGAAAGAAAGCAGGGAGATCGTCACTAAAGGTATCTGGGATAGTGCCAGAGAGAATTATTTTGTTTGGATGGGAGACTAGGATCCAGTCTATGATGGATACTGGGGGGGGGGTGATTTTTATTAGGATGGGTGGTTGAGTGGATTACTTGGGTGAAGTTGTAGAGGTTAATAGATAGGGAGGGAGTAGGCGTGTTGATTTTATTCCAATCAATATTAACGTCGCCTAGTATGTAAGTTTCATATATTTTTTCAATTGAGGCCCAATAAAGAATATTTTCAAGGGTAGAGATGTTGTCACCTGGGGAGATATATAGGGAAATAATGCAGATATTGTTATGTTTATTCAATCATAGGAGACTTGCTGTTAATTCAGAATTTTTGAATTGTGGAGTTGGGATATGAAGAGGGATTAAAGAAAGAAGGTTAGAGTAGATAAGAGCAGAGCCTCCACCTTTTTTATTTACTCGGTCACTTCTGTGGATATGGAAACCAGGAGGTAAGATTTCAGAGTCAGAAATATGGGGTTTTAGCCAGGTTTTGAAGATGGCTAAGATGTCAGGTTGGTTGCGGTTAATCCAAGCTTGTACTTGGTGTACTTTGTTATTAAGGTTTTGGGCATTGATAGTGAAGAATTTAAGAGTGTTGAGAGAGAAGGCAGAGGAAGAAGGGGAAGGGGGGAAAGGGTTAAATGTAGTGGGAGAAGTTGGGGGAGGGGAGAAGGAGTTGTTTGTAGTGATACTAGGGCCAGGGTTAGGGTGGATATCTCCAGATAAAGCTAGGACATTACAGGAAGTAACTTTTAGCCTTTTGGGTTTGTCTAGTAGGGAGCTGTTTGGGGCTAGTAAGGGTTTATGAGTAAAAGAGTTTGTTGTTGTGGAGAAGTGTTTGGGATGGAATAGGTACAGTGGGTTAGGAGGAATAAGAGAGGAGGATATGGAGTGGAAGTGAGTGCATAAAAGAGGTTGCAGGTGAGTGTTAGGGATAGTTTGAAAAGAAGATAGGCATGGGCGTGCTTTGGAAGAGTAAGAAGTAGCATAATAAAGATGAATTAGTAGTACAAGAAGAGAGCAAGGGAGCCGGACAGTATAGAGGATTGGGGAGGGCATGTTTAGAATGGGGGGTATTAAAGGGAGTATTATAGTGGAACTGAACTAGCCTATTGAGGAGGAGAGGTATAGAAGCAGATGAGGTTATATTAATTTACTGGAGGAGAGGAGGAGACTAAGGGAAGAGAGGGGTATAGGGTAGTGGAGTGGGAGGAGTAAGAGTAGAGGGGGTAATAAGGAGAGGACTATGATTCATTAATTGATATGGGTGGGAGGAGTATGTGAAGAATAAATGCAGAGGTGCTGAGGCGGGTGGAATTTGGGGGCAGGGTAGGGGAGCAGAGTGAGTCCACAGGGCGAACGGAGCGGGTTGAACCAAAGGAAGGTGAATGTGAGGAAAACAATCAGCAGAGTGTGAAAGCCTGAAGGTAAGTTTGCAGTGATTTATAGGAAGGTAAGAGACTTACCTAGAAATAGAGTAGAAGGTAGATATATAGATGAAAAACAGTAGAAGAAGGTAAGAGGATTAAGAAGGATAGAGATGGGGTGTTAGTAGAGTGAATGTGGATAGGTAATCCTGGGACAATACTGAGGGAGTGAACAGTAAAAGAGATGTCTAGGAACTGTGTAGGGGAGATGAGGGAAAGAGTGGGTAAAGTAATAGAGACAGCAAGATGGTAGAGGAGGGCCACCTAGTGGGCAGTCAGTTTGTTGCAGCAAAATCCCCTGAGGGGAGATATAAGGTTTAGGGGAAGGAGGGAGCTATCGTAATTCAGGATAGGGGGTATGATATAATAGGGAGAGTAGGGGTTATTTAAGTGAGAAAAGGGGAGTTTGGCTGTTGGCTGGTTTGTATGTAGTAAATTACTTAAAAGAACACCCAAGCCTCATCATCTTATTCAGATACATGAGACGAGTGACATGGTGTCAGAATGGGATCCAGAGTCAAAACCATGAGGCAAGCAGGTAGAAATGGAGGAATATTCAGGAGTGGATAATCCCTACTGCTTAAATGACTCACAAACAAGTCAGAAATGATTTCCAGGTATTAAAACTTGCTTAAACAATTTTTCTCACAATTAATATAAAACAAAGCATTCTAAATGCTCAAAACAAATTTCTAATTAAACAAAATGTCCAAAACTGTGACATATTGATAATAAAATTCAAAATAATTATGAAAACTTTTGAAACAATATCCAAATCACATAAAAATGTATGATAAAGGGAAAATGACTGTATTTTTTCACTTTGTACTACTTTTTTGCATTAACTAAAGCTATTCAAGGTATCCAAAATATGCAAAGTATTGGCAAGTCTGTGTGTAGTATTACAGTACAGTTATTTCACAAAGTACAGTTATTTCAAAGAATATTTCACAAAGTACAGTCTTTTTGAAGAGATTATTGTGCATTTGAATATTATTACAAGTACCTGGTGTGTGTGCATGTTTGGAATAATGACAAAGGTACAAGATTGCATGGTGTTTAACTACAATTTGTTGGCACGGCAGAAGGATTTCATAGACAAAGTCCATCCACTTGTGTTTGATAACAATATTGCAGAAAATTAGAGAATGTTTGAGTGGGAATACAATATTTTCATACTGTCTGCTTTTTCTGATAAAGATGCACATACCAAGGCATTTTTTCTGATTAATTTAGTTGGTTCAGAAGCCATTGAAAGAGAGCATTCATTTGTGTATGCACCTGCTGTGTTTTCAGGGGAGGGGGAAGACCATCATATTGTGGTACTGGCTAAAACATGGGAAGATCCAGAGTGCTTAAAACATAAACCTAGAGAAATGTCTAACCCGCAAATGAATATTACAATGGAAAAACACTTATTTCACACAAGAGATCAAAAGCCTGGTGAAACATTTGCAGCATATATAACCAACTTGAAAAATAAGGCTAAAACATGCAGGTTTGGTGATCTGAGAGATGAGTTGATAATAGACAGGCTTGTGTGTTATATTATAATAATAAAGTGAGAAAGATTTTGCTTCAAGATAGTGATTTAACATTAAACAAGGCCATTGAGATTTGTCAGATATAGGAGTTTACAGAAAAGCACACAAATATGCTTACAAATGAGAAAGTATGCTTTTCAGTGCCTTCCAAAGCTAATGTAGATATTATGCAGTATGAAGTTAAAAGATACAGACCAAAGGGTGTGGCAGTCACAGCCTGAGCTCTAGCAAAACCCAGAGCAACTTCAGTAAGGCCTAGGGTACACATAGCAAAGCACAGGGGTGACTCAGCAAAACCTGTAGCAAGCCTCATAATCAACTGTCAAAATTGTGGTGGTAACCATGAGCCCAAAAGAAAAAAGTGCTTAGCTTTTGGTCAGCAGTGCCATTCTCGCAATTAGTGGAATAATTTCAAAAGGTTTTTGTAAATCAAATAAGGCACATTCTTTTATTAAAACAGAGCATCCAAAGAGGCAAGCTGATCAATTTGAAAGCTGCAACCCTACTTTTTATGTTGATGGTGTGTCTGTGCTTGGTAAAACAGTCAATGCAGTAGATTTATGGGCAAAGAACAAAATCTTTTGTACTGTTTGGATTAATGGAAGACCTATAGAGCTCAAAGGAGATATTGGTTCAAAGTGCAATTTTATATCAGCAGAAATGTTTGCTAGAGTAAGAGCTGGAGAACAACTTGATTTAGCAAAGTGTGTAAATCTTGTTGCTTTTAGTGGTGAAGAAATTCAAACAGAAGGCTCAGTAGTGCTTACATGTCACTCTGCTGGGAACAGTTATGACTTGCAGTTTTACATAGTCAAGAGGTATGACACTGATGGGTCTCAGAGACAGTTTGAAAATGGGACTGCGTTCATTTAACAATGAAGTCCACCATGTAAGCTTGAATGAGAACAGCTCAAATTTCACTCAAACCATTGAGTATGGTGATATCATTCAAGACAAACTAGGCAAACTCCCAGTTTTGTACTCCATGAAGTTAGACCCAGAGATCAGCCCAGTTAATAGACCAGCATGGAATGTTTCAGTAGCTATACAGAACAGAGCCAAAGCTGAGCTAGACAGAATGGTGCAGCTATGAGTAATTTGTTTAGTAGAAGAACCAATTGAATGGGTATCCTTCATGGCAATAGCTCATAAGAAAAACTCAGATGATATAAAAATGTGTATTGAGCCAAGAGATTTCAACAAAGCACTAAAAATACCTCATCATCATATGGGCACAGTCAAGGAAATTGCTGACTTCATGCCAAATGCCACTGTTTTTTCTGTCTTAGATGCAAAGACTTCATTTTGGCAAATTTTGCTTGATCGAAATTCTTCATTGCTAACCACATTCAGTACACCATTCAGAAGCTACAGATTTCTGAGAATGACATTTGGAATAAATTCTGCTAGTGAAGTCTTTCAGTGTGCAATGGAACAAATTTCTTCTGGCTATCCATGTACTATAATGGTGATGTTGAACATAATAGAAACTTCAAGAATGTTCTGGAAAAAGTACATAAAGTGAATCTTAAGCTGAATCCTCAGAAGTGTAAATTTAGGCTGCCAGAAGTTACTTATGTGGGTCATTTGTTTACCATTTCAGGTTAATGACCAGATCCTTCTAAGCAAATAGCAATTCTCAAGATACCAGCTCCAGACAATGCCCAAGCCTTACAATATTTTCTTGGCATGGTTAACTATTTAGGCAAGTTCATTACAGAATTAAGCCAACTTTCATCACCTCTCAAAGAGCTGACATGGAAAGATGTTACCTGGTCCTGGTCAGAACAACAGAAAAGAGTATTTGATGTCCTGAAACAGAAAATTGCCAACCCACCTACTTTAAGATATTATGATGTTCACAAACCAGTTACTCTTTCCTGTGATGCCTCAACATTTGGTCTTGGTGTAGTACTTCTTTAAGAGAGTAGACCAGTAGCCTATGCATTGGGAACTCTTGCCCAACTCGAGATGCAGTATGCCCAGACTGAGAAAGAACTCTTGGCAATTGTGCTTGCATCTTCGAAGTTTAATGATTATATTTATACCAATCCAGATAGAAACTGACCACCAACCTCTAGTCACTATTTTGAGAAAGCAAATGCACATTGCTCCTGTGAGATTGCAAAGCATAATGCTCAAATTGCAAAAGTACAATCTCAATCTTGTTTACGCAAAAGGCAAACTTCTTTATCTTGCTGATGCTTTATCCCAATCACCCAGGAAAACCACAGAACAACATGATAATGAGAAACCTGCTTTTGAAGTCATAGAAGTGAGAAGTTTTTCTTCCACACATCTTGATGAGCTTAGAACTCATACAGCCTCAGATCCTTTTCTCCAGAAGCACTTTATCAGTTGAGGATGGCCTTCAAAACAATCTTGTTTACCAGTACATGTGCAGCAGTATTTTCCATACAGAGATGAGATTTTGTCAGACAATGGTATCATCATGATAGGTCTTAAAGTGATTGTTCCAAAATCCTTGCAACAAGAGTACATTACTATCTTGCATCATGGCCACCCAGGAACTGATTCCTCCCCAAAGAAGGGTGAAAAGATAAGTATTTTGGCCTTCTATGTCAAAAGATATTGAGAAAATACTTTCATCTTGTTTCGTATATAATAGTACAAAGCCACATCAACAAAATAAATCACTTCACTTAAGCCGATTCCTAAATTACCTTGGTCAACAGTAGCCACAGATATCTTCGAGTGAAATGGTCAGCATTACTTGGTGTTAGTAGGCTCTTATTCAAATTGGTTTGAGATTGACCTACTTCCTAATCTAACTTCCAGTACTATCATTACTAAGTTGAAGAGACATTTTTCTGTCCATGGTAGTCTGCACAGAGTCAATTCTTACAATGGTGCGCAGTTTACAAGTCAGCAGTTCAAGAACTTTTCTGAAATATGGGACTTTGTTTGCTCATATTACGAGTAGTTCTGAGTACCTGCAGTTAAACAGCTTGGCTGAACATGCAGTTGAAAGTGCAAAACAGCTGTTAGAGAGATCCATAAATGACAATACTGATGTTTTTCTAAACTAGCTTAATCTCAGAAATATTCCTTACGATAATCATCTTTGTTCACCTGCCCAGAGACTTATGCTGAGACAAACCAGAACCACATTACCAATCTGTAGCAATTTGTTGGTCCCATGTGCTAAAAACAACAAAGGAGTGAAAGTTCAACTGTTAAAAAAGCATTTGTCCAGAATTCCTACTATGATAATACCAGCAAATCACTCAGTCTATTAAAAGAAGGGGAGATAATGAGGATGGAGACAACAAAAGATTTTGATCGTGTTGGACTTGTGAAAAGTTTTCGTCAAGAGCTGAGATCATACATTGTGGAATCACAAGCAATGGAACTTAGGCAGAATTGAAAACATTTACTACTGGTGCCCGAGCTGGTGTTACAGCATCTTCCCTGTAATAAAGACTCTAATTCTCAGAGTGACTTATCCAATGTTCCTGTTTCATAGGACATTACATCAGCAATCCCTTTTCCTGAGAATATCCTGGAGAGTCCTGCAGTAGAACATTCCCCAGTGACTATCGCTGTTGCTAAACCCAGTCCTAATTATTACATTACAAGATCAGGTTGCACTTCCAGAACTAGTTTCAGATAGACTGCAACCTGGACATTATTGTTACTTTGTTTATTATTGTCTGTATAATTGAATGCTTATTCAAATGTCATTGTCAATGTGAGATAGCTCAGTTAAGAGGGAGGATATAGATCAGAGTGTGTGATATACCTTTAAGAAGCATTGCAGTCAGTGGGCACGTGCATATAAGTACTGAGCATGTGCAAGCAAAAGTGCCATTTTGAGTGATCAGCCAGAGTTAAAGCATACGTGTGTAGTAGCCAGTCAGTTAGCTTGTTAGTTCATTTAAGTTTAATGTTCCTTCCATCCATCCTGTTGTGTTTGTATGTAATAAACTACTTAAAAAAGCACCCAAGCCTCATCGTCTTATTGAGATACATGAGATAAGTGACAGCTTTGGGGTAGTTACCACTTCCAGCTGGGGGTGTAGCCTGGAATGCATTTATACCTTCCCCTAGGAGATTATAATTTGCCTTGGCGAAGTTTTTTTAGTCTGGCTTCACCCTTTGTGAGGTCTGGTGTTAGTGCCTGTTTGAAAGTGACTGATTTGCAGTCCAATTTACCTAATGAGGGTCCAACAGTTGCAGTGGTACATCTGTTTGTCATGTTAGTGAGCACCATATCTAGTATGTTTGCTCCTCTTGTTGGTGCTTGGACAATTTGTTCCAGGGCATTTGAGTTAACAAAGTCAAAGAATTTTTGCGCTAGTGAGTTAGAGCTAGAGTAGGTTTCCTAGTTGATGGTGGGATAATTGAAATCTCCCATGACCAGAGTGTTTAGCAATATTTGGATTGACTCCAGTTTGGTCAAGTAGGCCTTATGTGCATTATGATCCATGGAGGGGGATCTATAACTAGCTATGACTTGAATGAGGGTCTTACCCACAGTAATTTGTAATTCCAAGTAATTGAAATAACTCCATGGAGTTGTCCTGTGTAACTGGATGGGAGGTGAATTTATCTCTAGTATAGATAAAAGCACTGACACCATTGGTTCTCACACATCTGTTTTGTGTCTGAAGGTATGGAAGGCATTGTAGCCTTGCAAGGCCTCGGTACTCTCTGAGACCTTGAACCAGGTTTCTGTGACTGCACAGACATCTACATCCTCCAGTGATAGGAGTGCTTCCAGGGTGTGCAGTTTTTAATTTAAACTCCTAGCATTTAGCAGCATAACCCTTATTTTGTTATGATTGGCAATTTTCACATCAGCAATTTTGTTTTTGAGACATTGCCTAAAAAAGGCACTATGGGGCTGGCAAGAGCCTGTGCCAGGTGCAAACCATCTTTGGTAAAGCAGCAAGGTTTGTCGACCATTTCATCCCAGACTGACATAAACTGGATCCCCTTGGAATGACACTAAAAACTGCGCCAGTTATTGAAATCAGTCATTTCTTGTTTATACTGTGGTATCACTCTAGGTGAGGGCTCAAGACTAGGGACATACCTGCCTGGGAAAAATACTCAGAGAGCTCAATCATGTCTCTCGTCATATTATCCAGTTAGGTAAGTCTCAGATTGTTCACTCCAACATGAGCTATGACAGTCATAATGGTAGTTGTTGTGGAGACACCTGAGTGCATGTGTGATCTGACAAATCCTGGCAATGGACAGGCAGCTGACTGTGGCTTTCTCATATCTAACCTGGTGAGTGGGACATCTGTGTGTCTCATTATCGATTCTCCACTGACAAGTAAATTTGGTTTATGAGTGTTATGTCTTAAGGGCTTGGTAGGTGAGACACTGCTGTTGTTATGTGTCTTGGGTGCTGTGGGAACTGTGTTAGTTGTAGCAATCTTGTGTTTTGTAGGTCTCTGGTGTTTTGCTAAGTTTCTTGAGAGAACTTATGCGTATCTTGATTTATGCGCTGGATGCATACTATGTGTATGAGTAGTGCTACTACGTGCATGAGTAGTGGTGGGTGAGTTGACAATCTCTTCAGTGTTACTGTTTTGAGTCCAAGGGAGCAGGGATTCAATATTCTTGGTGGAGATACATCTCTCACACTCTGTAATAGAGTGAGTTATTAGTAGGGGGTTGTCAGTGTACATGATGCAGTTGCTACACTGCCTCAGGAAATGCAAGTCAACAAGGCTTGCAGGAGAAACAAGGGTAGTCCAACTGTTCATAATGCTAAGTTTGAAGAACGTTTATCACAAAGGGGGTGCTTTCCAGACTGATCAATGAGGTGCTTTGTAGAAGGGTGTCTCTGATGGGGTTTTTGGCTGGAGGTTTAATAGGTCAAAGCTCACTAGCAATATTTCTTAGACTGGAAATATACTAAAGATGCGGACCACACTAATGTACTACAGCTGTATCTAAGGGAAAAATTGTTGAAATTATCAGTCCGGGTATATGGCACAATTGCACTGCAGTGCTGTGCAAGGCACAGACAAACAGAAAACTGCCCAAACTCTGGTTTAAATACCAGAAGTCAAAATCTTAAAAACTTTTAAAAGTTCAAAAGAACCAATGAAGGTGCTTACTCCAAGCCCTAGACCAATCACCCTTCACCAGACAGGTTAGAATCAGCACACTTCTCTCACAAGGGTGCAGAAGGGCCCCTTTCTAATCAATGATGGCTTGGAAAAAATGCTCAGAATACAACAGCCACAACAAACAGACCCAGATGTAGCAAACCTGTATCTGGACTATGCTGCAGCTGCTAGCTACAGTAATTTAGGCAGGGAACATTAAAAATGAGTTAAACAGCCAAAATTCAACTTATGGTGCCTTAGTGACCAAGGTGCCTCCTAGTTGGCTTATGTGTAAGACTGGCCCTGACTGGAATCTAAAGATGTTACAATGCAGTTTCCAAATTCACTTTTAGCAATATCATCCAAGGCCCCTTCGAAGCAGATAGGTGTGCAAAGGAGTTTTATACCCACTAAGAAAACATATACAACAGGTATTCTCCCTAATCAAATATAACAAAAATTTTGAAGCAAACCTCTCTGGTGGTATAACAATGTAAACAAAATTTACAATAAATAAAAAAATATTATTGTATAATGCATTTCAAAAAGATCCTATAGCCAAGAAGAATTGCAACAAAATATGACCTGGAGGTTAAAAATACTGTAAAGTTTAGTAAAAAAGCCCATGAACTCTGGCTGGCATCTGAAGCTAATGAAAACTGCAAATGTTTCATTTATCTATGTAAGGAAACTAAGAAACAATACTCAACATTGTACAAAACTCATACAAAGTGTAACTACCCAGTACTCAGTGACAATTTACTAACAAATAATTTCAGAACAAATTCTATTCAGGAAACAACTATCCAAAGTCCTCCTATCTTGGAATCTCTCATGTCCCTCCTTATTAATAAAGAACATGCACTGAAGATGTTTTCCAAGGCCAAAATCACTTCTTCCATGGGACCTGAAAATTTGCAAGGTTGTTTGATGAATGGCATTGAACACTCACTGATGGAACCACTCCATAAACTATTTAACTGGTGTCCAGCAACAGGCTCAGTCCCAGCGGTATGGTACAAAGCAACAGAGATGCCACTCCTTAAAGACCACAAGAATCATAGGCCCATCATCCTGATGAGTTTCATTTATAAAGCTATAGAAGAGATTATAACAGACATAATTAAGTTCAGCATTCAAAATCTCATCAGGGTAGACCTGTAGCAGTCTGGCTTTGTGAAAGGTGAATCCTGTCTAATAAATGAAATTAATGTATTTGGTAAGCAGTCACACTGTCCACACAGCATACCGTAATCTAGCTAAGGCTTTTGACACTATCTCAAATGCTAGCATAGTTAATAATCTAAATGCATTACAAACAGACCCCCTACATGTTAGGATGGACAGCAAATTGGTTCAAAGACAGAATCCACACTGTATGGTTGTCAAGTGCAGCATCAGAATGTCTGAAGGTAACAAGTAATGTTACTCAGGGCTCAGAGGTTGGGCCCCTTTTATTTAGTGTTTACTTTCCTGAGCTTCAGCTAACCAAATTTGCAGACAACTGTAAACTGGGAGTCGTAGTCTCATGCCCCAGCCCTCCAAAAGGAACATGCATTAACACCTGGTTAACTGAAATGGGCCCAAATTAAATGATAAGAAGTGCAACATCATCAGATTTGCCATATAGCATAGAAACTATCCCAATTCATAATGAGACTGCAGGGCAATACCTTAGAACTTAGGCTGATAATGTTCTCTCCTTTGATCATTGTGTAATGACAGTAATCAGGAAATCATTCTACTTAGCACAGCTAATTGCAAAAGGAATATCATCCAATTGTAAAGAAGTCATTGTCCACTTATATCCAGCCCTGATCAGGTCAGTCATAGAATACAATGCCCCCTTTGGGATTTACCTCACTAGACACATTAAACAATTAGCAATATCCCAGAGGTTCCTAAATAAGAAATTTGCAGACTTAAAAACCATAAGCTACCACAAAACACTAGAGGTACCTTGCCTTATCATATTGACTCCTTATACGAAATTTATGTCTTCTCTTCTGTGCAGTTAAGGGCCCAGTGATTGTAGATTTCTTGCACCTATGCAAGTAAATCAGTTCTACTAATACCAGTACCAGGGATCTAAATGTTTACCAGCAGATTAACAAAACACAGTGGACAGGCAGGTTGATTAAACAGCACATCACTCACTGCTGGAAAAGACTGGCCCTACAGATCAAGCATGGCCTGGATGACTTGTTGGGTGTCCATAAATTCACCTTAGGCTTGAAGGGCCTGGTGTCCGTAAATTCACCCAAGCTTGTTGGGTCTGGTGTCCATAAATTCACCCTAGGCTTGGCAGGTCTGGTGTCCATAAATTCACCCTAGGCTTGGCGGGACTGATGTCCATAAATTCACCCTAGTTTTGACTGACCTGTTGTCCATAAATTCACCATAGGTTCTGCAGGCCTGTTGTCCATAAATTCACCCCAGGTTCTGCAGGCCTAGCCTTCTTAGAGATGGAAGCAACAATATAGGAAGACTCATCTGCCCTGATTTTGGCTATAATCTTATGATCTTTAAAATCCAAGCCTTGAAGTTTAAAATGTCTCATCTGCATATAGCCTGCTTTGCCTAAGTGAGCTGAGCCCTTCTTTGATGCTACACCTGCTTCTGTGAATAACACAAAACTTTAACAGTGTTTTTTCTGTTTGCAATACAACACAAAAAGTAGCACCAAAGCACAAAATTGCTTCACCACAAACGAAAAACAAGAATCCGAGCAGTCAGACAGTTTATTTCTCTAGCGCCTCGGCCACAATCAGCCTTCAAGGAGTAACAACTAATACATTTTACACAGTATATATACACAATCAGCTACCAATTAATAAACAATCAATTAATTAAACTAATTAAAATTTAAAGTCACATAATACAAATTAGAGAATACTTTTCCAACAAAATTCCACATTCAAACCTTTAGGCATCAAAGTATTATATTTTAAAATAAAAATAGCCTCTCTTCGTAAAAGCATAAATTTAACTTTTTCTTTATCAAAATCATCTGTTAAAATATGTTCCAAAATGGTCACTTTTAAGGCCACAGAACTACCATTGTGACATTCTTTAAAATGTTGGGCCACAGGACTTTCATCTTTATTTGTCCGAATATCCCTTAAGTGTTCCAACAGCCTCACTTTAAACATTCTTTTATTTTGTCCAATACAAAATTTATTGCATCCACATTTTATAGCATAAATAACCCCCTGTTTGCACTCTGATTAATTCACAGCAAATTTCATTCTCCTCATATGCAATAAGCTGCATTGGAATAGTACCTTAAAATTAGGCAGGGATTCTCTTAAACAATGTTTCCATTTTCCTGGCTTTTTTCTCAAGTTTTCTCCAGATTTCTTCAGCACTCCTTTTTCCAGTTCCACTATACATATTCAGCTTTTGCAACCAAAGATTAAACCTACTGCCTATCTTTTGTCCACTATAATGTGTCCTGTAGATCGTGTAGCAGGTTTCACATCTGTAAGTACCATACACATATGCATGTGGTCTGAGCACTGACCTTCTAGACTTCCTTTATTCTTCCCTGCCTAAGATTTAACCTTCATTATAGATACCAGTGTTCTTTTATTGAGTCCAAGAGGTTTAGAAACCTTGTAATAAAGTATTTATCTTTACTGCATTTCGGGTCACAATGAATTCTCCCTTTTGTTAAGTGAATTAATCTGATTGACTTTTCCTGTCAAGCTAGCCTTTTAATTAACTCATTCTTTATACAAAATATATGAAAGATATAAAAATGCGTACTAATGCCTCACAAAAATTGAATTGGATTTTGTATGCAGCCTCAGCCTATATGTCCTTTCTCACCACAGCGTAAATAACTATGAAAGTCCCTAGTGCAGTGCCCCCCTTTTATTACATTTGAAGCACACTTTAGGCTTTCCTGAATAAAATGCATGACCTCACTATTTGCTAGAATAGTGTTGAAAGAAATGTCTTTGTTATTTTTTTGCATCTCACAACTGAGATGCCTTTATTATGGTGCCTGCTATTTCTTCTTTTGCCTGAATGTGATTTTGCCATGTGCTTTCATTGTATTTGACATTCCAAGGACATGTTGTACTTGAACTGTCAATCCTTCAGGTTCTCTGTAGTTGTGCATAGTATGTAGGGATGACTGTCTGTGTGTGTGTGTGTGTGTGTGTGTGTGTGTGTGTGTGTGTGTGTGTGTGTGTGTGTGTGTGTGTGTGTGTGTGTCTGTTTGTATTAGGTCCATATATGTTTTACAATTGGCTGTGCCTTAATGAGGCACAGCTTCTCTGCCTTGCATCTGCTTTACTGCTGAGATCAAGCTTGGCTTTCACTTCTTCTACTTCTTTCAGCTTTTCCTGGTTAGGGGTCGCCGCAACAGAACTCCGGTCCTCTAATGATTGGCAGTATATTTTTATGGTGCCGAGGTGCCAGCCCGATGCCCAACCTTCAACGAAGGCACACCCATTCATGCATGTCTTTCAAATGCCACTCAACTGCAGGGAGGACATGCAGACTCCACACAGAAGGCGCTTCAGCCGAGAATCGAATGGGAGAACCTCTTGCTGTGAGCTGACAATGCTACTGCTGCACCACCGCGGCTTATAACGAATGAAAATCAATGTTCACTAGAAACCTGTCTTAACCTTCTCAAATGTTAAAGACTCAGAACCTGATCAAATATCTACTGCAGCATATCTCCAATTAAGCCAGAAGCAGTATAATTTTGTTGAATATTTTATTTTGAAGTAAAACTTTTTTAATATTTCATTATTTGTTTTGTTTTTTTTTTGTCACCATTGAGACACCATTATTAGAAAACCATACCAAGTACAAGCAAACTTTATAATTACATAAAATGCAACAAGAACTACTAGGCAATCACATTTTTCAGAAACCAGAATAATGTTGCAAAAGGCAACAATCAAAGTAAAACCTGAACATTGAACATCAAGTAAGCAACATTTGAACTATACCGAATACAGATATGTAACAGTAACTGTGACACAGCAAAATTTACAAAAGGAAAGCATGACTTTTTATGGTTAATGGTTAGTATGTTTTGTTAGAAACCAACACTTTCCATTTTCCAAGCAAAGCACCACAGTATAAACTCTGCACTGAAAAGGTGTAATACCTCCAAAATGCTTTTTTATGGTATAAAAGAAAAATCAGATGGAAAAAAAATGCTTGCTTACTATCACTTTCCCACATTAATTTTTGCAGCTTTCTTTAACAACCAAAATGCCAAGTTCTCCCAAGGTTTCAACTTTAGCTTATCTGACCAGCTCCTGCCACATCGTTTGTTGTCATTCTTAATAAAAAGGCTCAATGCAATGGTCATCTGTTGCTTTCAGACTCACTAGCTCTAAACTGTAGACCACAGTAGCAAACCTCTGAATTTTGATTTCTCTTACAGCCTTCATTTACCTGCTGTAAGACTTTGAGCAAGTCACTCAAATCAAATAATCCTCTATTGTGAAATAATACTGTATCCCAGTTTACAAATTCATACACAAACTTGTTTTATGCTTCTATGATAGTATTGCAGTGGGCTAAAGAAAACTACCTTGGATGAATTGCCTCTTTTGAGGACAGGAATGCGGTTAGCTTTATTTCTTATATGGGACACAGCTGATTTCCTTTACACTTTTATTTATAATAAAGGTTAGTTGAATGTTATGGGCTGTGCAGACACATTAATGAACTTTTTAGCGCTGTTGTATCTAAAATATGTCTTTTAGTTTTACAAAGAACTTTTCAATCAAGTGCTCAATAGTTTTGTTAAAGATAATTCTATATCAGCACTAGGCATGGAAGGATAGTATCCATGGTGCTTCATCTGAGCAGTCTGGTACTGCATTTTCAAAGTAATTAATTCAACAGTTCAATAACGTCTTGTCTGATGTATTCAGGGAATAAAGATAAGCAACTTGTGTGTCAAGATGAAGTGACTTGTGAATATAGTTACAGACATTTTTAGATGTTCAGTCTCTGTTAAAAAATTCCTTTTGTACTGATTGAATAATTTTATGCATAAGTTTATCAACCATCTGCAGTGCAATAAGAGTGCTGGGGATATTGCCATGATAAAAATGCCCACATGCTATTTCAGCCATCATTAAATTCCTTCACTAAAAGAACTAGTGGGACCTAAATTATTGAGTACTCCAATTATTAATTTATTGAAACAGTTGTCTGCTTCATCCAGTGTAGGGATGTAGTCTGGATAACTGGACGGGAAATAGAAAATACATCCCTGGGATTCCACCCGTGTCCCTGCTGGACAGGGGCATTGGGTGCTGATTTGTCTGTGCATGGGCTAAACTCTTGACTAGGCTTATAAGGGCCTCAGGGCCAATAGCCTAGTAACTTCCTATGATCCTATGATATGTTATGGAAATCAGCTGAATCTAGAATCAGTCTTTGGCTTCTTGCCTGTTGAGTTAACTTGTCCTTATTAAGAAGGTAAATAAGGCTGTAATAGCATCAGCTAATATACTCACTGAGATAATACTGGATATAATTGAGGCTGCCACTGTTTGGCACTCTGCTTTCTGAAGATCATTTTACATTTTGTCAGGAATGTTACCCCTACTGTTCCAAACAGTTATTACCTCTGAAGATGGACATTGAAGAAAGGATACTCAGTTTGCTTTTTATGCAGGGAAGTACAACCTCAGAGATAACATATTTATTGATTGTCGGTGTAGCTGCAGATTCCCTTCTTAGGAATATATGTGGGTGCAGGCTCTTTCCAAAAACATATTTATTACATATACCACAAATGTTTACTACTGATGCTTGGTAAGCCATAATAAACCCATAAGTAGAACCCATAACTGGTATCCTTCCAAGATGCCTTTTTTCTTATATATGAGTCTTTTTACAAGAAGGGATACCACCTGTCCTTCTTTGTGCAACACAGTTCTTATTTGGGCAGCTGTAATTTATACAGTGAAATACTTTTATTGAATAATCACACTTTTATAAACTGAATAAGCACTGTAGAGCTGCAGGAACAAGCTAGCAGCCCAATGAATTTTAACCAACAAGTCACCAACTTTATTATAAAAGAAAACCAAAAGAGCATTTGTATTCATTCACATCTCTTTCATATTTTTTACTTTTCCTTCTAACTAACTAAGCTATTTTCTCCTCTATTTTATTTTTAATATTTAAGTACTTATTATTTTCTTCTTCAATAGTGTATGTCTCCTGTAATCAGTTTGTTAAGTCTATTTTTTAATAAATTCCTTCCATTTCCACTTTATTATTTTTAATAATTAATTCCATAATGGAAAAACCACATTGATCAAATATATTAAGCAATTCTTTATGATAAACAAAGCATTCTATTACATTGCTGGAGTATTTACAACCCTTAACCCCTTAGATACTGTTTTAGCCTGCAGGCACTTGTTTAGGTACCAATTGTCCACTTGCAATGCTTTATATCTAAACAACAAATCATATAAAAGGTGTAAATTGTCCTGGTAGGCCTGTTATCATAATAGCACATACATAATAATAACTTTTCTTTTGAAGTAAAGAACAGTGGGTCCAGTTATAACAGGTCCTACCAGGACAATTTAGACCTTTTATATGATTTACCTACATAGCTGTAGCTGTCTTAGCTGCTGCATTCAATATTTCCATATATTACAGATGGCATAACTTACTTCTCTCAAGTTTCATGAGCTATTTTTCTTTTCCTCCTGATTCATGCTCTTCCATACTATCCATAGCCATATATCATTTTTTCTTTACATTTATGTAAGTGTGTGAATAAGTCCCTTTTAATTCCTTATACCCCCTTACTCTCCCTTTTTCAGTTACTTCCTTAACTTCTATCAAATTCTCTTCCCTGACTTTCTCTCTAAATATACCATAAGTCTGTTTTTCCCTCACTTCATATTGCAATTCCTGTTTGTATTAGACTAACATACCTTTAATTTCTCTATATACTGTCTAAAATTTAATATTAGATGGTTGTTATATAACTTGTATCGATTCTTAACCAATGTTTTTATATTATCAGTAATTTGTTATAATTATTTAAACTGCAGATGTTTTTGTTTTATTTTAGAAGATGGTAAAATTACTGTTCTAAAATGATTTGTAATAATTTGGATCTTTTTTACCCTTGGCCTCCACTGAAAATAGATTTTCACCCAGTCAGGCTTTCCCAGTAATCAAATGGCAGTAAATAAATAATAAATAAATAATGTATGCCTACCATCTAACTTTGCATTGAACTATACAACTGTTTTTTTTTTTTCAAAATTTAATATGACCTCCCCCATTGATTTTGGTGTTTGGAACAGTATGCCATCAGCCCCTCACTAGATGGCTCTTCTTCTGTCTTTACCCTATCAGCTCATTCATTTCAGGGGAATGGGACCTACGCTTTCTCCCAGACAATGTGAAGTACTTATGGCCCATTTTTTTCCTACCCAGAAAATCTAATCAACCCTCAGTTTGCTTGCAAAAACTAGCTTGATGATCCTTAAGGTGGCCTAACCTTACCCTATGAGATCAGCTCTTCTCCCCTCCTCCGAGACTATAATTGCCATTTCTTCTTTGACTTCCTAGTACTTTAATGTGGGTTTAAACTTCTTGAATTCCACCAGGTAACAACTTGTGCTCTTGACAGGTATCACCCTTGTGGCAAGCCAGAGCTGCATCCTGTTCCACAGAATGGTTGAGCCAGAAGTACTTGTTTATTCCCATCCTCTGCAGTCAGCTAATGCAAGCATTTGAGTTACTATAGACAGTGCTTTATCTTTCTATGCCATAGAGCTGACTTAAAGTTGACAGACATAGTCCAAATTGTAAAATCTGTATATTTATGACAAACACTACAAGAAAGTGGAACCTGTAGATACTCTGGTTGCTTATGATGAAAAAAAAACAGTAATGTAAGTAATAATGCAAACGTGGGTAGACTTTTCTGTAAATGAGATTATACTCTTGAAGGAAGCTGCTGATGATAACAATATAAGAGTAATAAAACCTGATAGGGGGTGGGTTAGTCATTATGAATAGGGAAGATTATAAAAATCATATGACTACAGTATTGTTGGAGGATGCTTACACTGAGGTGTCAAAAATGAGATTCATATTGCCTTTTCTAAGATAGATATGCTTTTAAATGATATGCTTTTACAGGGTCAATTATTGAAAAGCAAATATGAATTCATAATTAATGAGAAGCCAGTTATTGCAGGGGTGTTTGGCATCCCCAAAATTCACAAGTGTACAGACAATCCACCTTTCAGGTCAATAGTAGATGCAACTAGATCAAAGACATATTATATAGCTATGTTTTTAGACAATGTTTCAAAGAAGGAGTTGAAGAATGTATTGCATCTTTGTAAGGATTCATGGCAATTTCTGACTCAAACTAATGAGGCTGGATTTAGAGAGGATGCCATTTTTGTCACTATTGATGTCCAAAACCTTTATTCAGTTATACTCATGATGTAGCTTTACAGTGGTTTGAAGAGAAATCGTTTGAACTTGGGAATCTATACCCTGTCAAGATTAATGCAGTAGTATTTTAATGGAAACAGTTTTGAAAAACAGTTTTTAAGTTTTGAAGGATAATACTCTAAGTAAGTTACCAGAGTGGCCATGGGTACAGTGTGTGCCCCAATTTTTACAAAGTAATGGCAAATTGAGAGTCACATCTTATTTTCAGTAGTATGTTTTTATAACTGTTGGAAACTGAACTGAACCGAACCCATATGCTCACAACTTAAATTAAACTTCATAAACTCAATCACAAGCATCTTAAATAGCCACCAAAAGCTACCACTCACTATCCCCCTCAAGACCCTAGCTATATCAGTCACTTCTCATTAGAACCCTATTCAAGCCTATTACATTAAAAACCACCTGGGCAAACTTAAACCATGCTGCCTTGTAGCCGTCCAACATCCAGATGAGTTCCTAAAAATTACAGCTCCATCCATAGCCTACCCAGTGTCCATACTAATCAATCACTCAGTCACAGAGCAATACATCCCTCAACACTGAAAAATCCAACACATCATTCCCCTTCACAAAGCTGGCCCCTCTAGAGATATAACAAACTACCATTGCTCGCCTCCCATACATAGCAAAAATCGTACTGAAATGCATCCATCAACAGCTCCTGAGCCACCTTACCACAAATAACCTTCTATCTGATACCCAGCATGGCTTTAGACACAAGCACAATGCAAGCACAGCCTTAGTATCCTTCACCAACACCATCCATCACCTCATGAACAACTGACTACTTATATCAGCCATTTTCCTGGATATGTCAAAAGCTTATGGCACCATTTCCCACCAACTACTACTTAATAAACTGGCTTCACACAGTATTAACTCAGCATCCCTAACATGGTTTAACAGTTATCTGTCTAACCGTCAACGAGCCAGTAAATGGGAAAACACTCTCTCCCCACTGCTGCCAGTATCCACCAGTGTACCCTAAGGATCCATACTCGGCCCTCTACTCTTCACCATTTTTACCACCAATCTAAATTCGGCAACCCAACATGCCTCCATCATACAGTACATGGACAACACATCCCTTATCTGCTCTGCCCCTTCCCCATCTGAACTACAAACTAAGATGAAACAATCATTCCAAGAAATTGAAACTTACCTATTAAAGCACCAGCTCATCCTTAACCCAAATAAGACCAAGCTAATAATCTTCTCCTAGAAACCCACCAAACTTAACTGCCCACCCCTAACCATTAAATCAGCAAATGGAACCATAATTGTGTTCAATATTACAGTCCTTAATTCTATGTATCTCTGTAGTTTAATACTGGAGTTTTTCTCCCTGGATCTCCACTGAAAATGGGCTATATGCCCAGTCAGACACTAATCAAATGTAATAAATAAATAAAATAAAATAAATAAATGTGACAAAGAGAAAAGAGTGTACTTAGATGTTGAATTGTGTAAGTAATACAGTCAATGGTGGGTTTAGGTCTAACATCTACAGAAAACTCACTTTTTCAAACTCATACTTACATTATAACAGTTGGCACCCAAGATACCAAAAAAGGTCAGTCGTAAAAGGACAATTGGTCTGTGTGGCAAGAATGATCTCAGACTTGGATACATTTTACAATTAATGTGATATTATGACTGACATGTTTAAGAAAGAGGGGTTATCCCACAAATTTTATTGGTGAAATAAGGGCCAAAGTGACCATCAAGTGAAGAAATGGTATATACGTCCCTATCTTAAATGCTTCAAATAATGGTGGGACCAGTAGTAATAATGGCATTTTTTTACAGGAAACTTTGAGTAACAATAAAGTTTTACAGGGAGCCATGAGTATTAATGTGTTCAAGGGTAACAATTCATATATAATGACTTTCTCCTTAGATAGTAAGGCAATACAGAAGTTATTTTCAAAACTTGGTACCTTTTTAAAACAGAAGGGTCCTTATTTAAAGATTTAGGACAAAACACATGCAGAGTATGTAAGAAAGATAAACACTTAAAGATTTGTTGGAACAACATAAATTTGTTACATACAATATTGCCAGACAAAAATTTGCTATGAATAAATGTGGCAGTTCTTCCCAATGCCTACATATAAGTATGTTGAACCTTTTTGGTTTAAGTGGTAAGGAGTATAATATTAGTGGCCATTTTTCTTGCAATTCAAAGCAGGTTGTCTACATTGCATTGTGTAATTCATGTTCTGTCTTTTATGCCAGAAAGACTTCCAGAAAATTAAGGGAACATATTTACAAGCACAGGTTAGATATAAGGAAAGGCAGGAATACTAATGCATTGTTCAAGCACATAAAGGAATTTAAGTCACATAAGTTTAATTTTATGGTAATAGAGCAAGTGGTAATGACCCTTGTGGTTTTATAATAAATGAACATCTAGATAGGTGTGAGTTAAAATGGCAAATCAGATAGTACACCATGAGTTTTCCAGGTTTAAATGACTCCTGTTCCAGTTATTCACTTTTAAAGTTAAAATATTTTGAAGCTTGATTATTTCTTACAGTTTGGTTCTTTTTCAATTAACATAATTTAATATATTCAATACATTTAATGTATTTAACACATCTAATTTATTGATTCATTATTTTAACTGATATTTAATTTTTAGTGGATGTCATAGGTTATATGATATTATTAAATGATTATTTAATGTGAGGTATTTTAATTCAAATGTAGTTCTAGTGAAGTTCCATTGAATACCAGAATGAAAGTGCATAACTTTCATTAAAGAGTTTAGCAATTTGTGAAGTGCCATAGTCTGTTTTTTTCTGCTACAGTTTTTTTCATATCATTAGTTTAATATTGCTGTTCTTATTCTCAGTTTGACTTGGGTGTGTCAACTGTATATTATTGCCATTTAAAATTATCAGACATTTTAAAGACAAGGATATAGAATGCCTTACAGGCTGCATGTCTCAGATTACTGGTCAGATATGACAATAATGAGCAGAGCAACAAGCATAAAACAGAGCTACATTTTCAATAAATAATCATAAATGGTTGTGTGATCACTCAGTGCACCACAGCTGAAATTAATACATGTACAAATAACTCTCATATGTTTTGTTAATACTGTGGATGATGTTGAAGTTGGCTGTATGCAGAATAATTTCAGTTCCCTCCTGCAAAGCTGTCTGTGTGGCAACAAGGGATAAGGCACACTTACTGTGTTTTGAAGGCTCTTTGGAGTAAGAGTTCAAATCTAGACCTATATGAAAATATTTCATGTGTGCTAACAAACATTTTCTAGTGTTTATTTCATAGATGGCTTTTTCTTCATTTCAACTACTTTTCCCTTTTATTTATTTATTTTATTTATTTATTTATTTATTTGTTTGCCAATGTTTGTGCAGTACACAGCTTAGTGCAAGCAAGGGACATGGAGAAAATGAATGTCATGTTTGGCTGTACTTATCTTGTTTGAGCAACACTCATCAGTGTACAGGCCTGGAATAGTGGCCCACCCAGGAAGCAGACAGAAAACCTGCAGACAGGGAGTCTGTGAAAGTGTAAAGGTAAAAAAAAAGATACATTAATGCAATTTTTGCTTTCCATCATGCAATGCCACTACGCAACATTGCATGGTGGTTAGCAAGGCTCCTTAACACATGCAGCAATCGAACACCCGCAGGCAAGATGCAGACAGTCAATAACTGAAAACAAATCTATTTAATTAAAACATGCTAAGTGGCATTGCATGGCATTTAACACAGAGAACCTAAGAATGAATAGTAGGAGCTGTCATATAACTGTTATGTAACTAGTTTGTGGCAGTAGGTCTAAGCATAGTGGTGGAATACAGATTGTCCTGGGTTCTAGTGCAGGGTGTGCAACCTATATGACTGTTGTGATAATGCAGTTTAAAGCAATGAACTGAAAAATATACAAGTGTTACTTTAACATTCTTGTAGCAACAGGTGTAAATGTAGGGCTGCCATACACATGGTCCTGGGTTCTAATACAGGATATTCCACACATTATTTCCACTCTCACTTATAACACTTTAGATAGTGGAGCTGATATGAATTATATGTATGAGGGCTAAGACACCCTTATTATGTTTTTAGATGTATGACTGAGGGTATACTGTCTACTATATGTATGTAAGTATAATTCTGCTATCTGGACTTGGATGGCCTCCACATTTAAATAGGACACATACACAAATGATCTAGATACAAGAACCTTGTCAGATCACACACATACATGTGTAAGACCTCAAACTGTCACCTGTATTTATGAATGATTCCTGATTATGTGTGAGTAGCATTTTTTTCTGTGGCAAAGATGGAGAATCACCACTGTGAAAGAAAATGTTTTGTCTCTTATGCCTAAGTTTGAATCCCACACTTTAAAAATTAATTTCACGAGTGTACAAAGCCAAAAAAAAAGTGTCAGGTCAAAACACTTATGGCCCCAGTGCAAGTCTGCAAAGCTAACTCATCTAACAGTTACCTTCCAATTTTCAATATATATTTCCAAGGTACAACAGCAAACACTCCTCAAACTTAGACCAAGTGTCAGATTATCCTTCCAATTAAAAAAAAAAAATATATATATATATATATATATATATATATATATATATATATATATATATATATATATTTCCAACCTGCTTGGCACAGCTGCTGTCCCTTCAACATCTCACAAATGCTCTCTTAACATCTTGCAAATGCGGTTGGCATCATTGTTCAGGTTTTCACACTACCAGGAAATCCAATAACAGGAATTGGCAAGAAATCATTAGTTGCCATTGCTCTATTTTGGCTGTTAGACATGTGTGGAGTAAGAGGTGAAAGTGCTCAGTTTAGGGTACAGAGGTCGGGTGTTCAGGAGTCCAGGGTATTTATTGGACTCCTGGTAAAGTGCCACAGCCAAAGGTTTCTGCAGGGGGACTATTCTGGCTCCCAGTACAAGTCTAAGGCTTGGAGTAGTTTGGCTCAGGCTGTATCCAATGCTACTGGCATCCCACACACTGGAAAACAGTGCAGGCATCATTTTAATGACTTACAGAGGCACATGAGGGATACCCTCAACCATTGGTTTACTGGGTTTCAAACTGTTGACATTCCACAGCTGTGTAAGTATGATAATAAGAGAGTATTTGTAATACATAGAAAGCTAAACATAGGCAATTCTGGTATGCATAATGCTTTTCTGTTCTTCTCTGTTTTTTCTACAGATAATGTTGAAATAGAGTTTAACTGCCGGGCTCATGCTGATCAAATGGAGAGACTGAGGGAAGAAAGCTGTATGTATGCAACACAACAGAAGTATTATTATTATTTTTTTTATCCTAACTGTAAAAACAAGTATGTATGCATTAGTCTGTAGCACAAACCAGTTTTAGGAGGCAAGTATAAGACTGTAGTCAGAGGTTGTGGGTTCAAATACCATGAGTAACAGCTATACAGCATTGCATTTCTTTAATAATATTACATAAAATTAAATTCTATACAAGTGGCATAAATGCCCTGCTGTTAACTGTAATCCATATAATTGGACCAAGCAAATGTGCAATATATGCACATTTCAAGGATTACTTTCAGCAATCTGTAGTTATAGTGTGTAGTTGTCAGGGCATATACTTTAATGTAATACTTCAGATAAAATAGTTGTATAATTGTGTTTATGCATTGTATGTCACATTCGATGGTACTAATTTTATCTCTTTTTTTCTCTCACCCCAACACTTATCTCTCTTATTTTCTATTATCTGTCATCAAAATGTTTCCATGTCATCCATCTATAACAAATCACTAAATGTAGTGGTGGAGGTGAGGATTTCATCACCCTCCAGGAGATGTCAGGGTTGGTGTGTAGGGTTGTGCACCACACCATTGGTGTATACCTACTGCAGATAGACAGGCTGCTCTCCCTTATGGTGTGTAGGAGGAAAAGATGTATAGCAGTCCAGCCACCAGTGAAGTAAGGGGACATTGATGACAGTCCAGTGGGAGAGGACAAGATTCTCACTGTCTCCAGGTTTGACAGGCATGAGCCTGGTTTGTCCTCTCCTACACCCTAATCATGGTGTCAACCAACCTTTTGTGTCCCTCACCATCCCTGTGTCTTGTCTTGTTTGCATTTGCTTTCTCACCTACCTAGCTTACCTAACCAAGAAACACCAATGTTCCTTACCCAGCATTCCTCCCTTACTGAACTAAAAAAGGACATCTATCCCACAAAAAAATATTGGCGCATAAATAGCTCTCCATTTCACACACCTGTCTTCCTGACAAACTTTATTTGGTCCAGTTGGCTATACAACATGATTATGATGCTGTCACCCCTCTTTCTGGAGGTGGCAGTCCAGATTCAGCTAATATTCTGCATATATTTTCAGTTCACATTGTTGAAGAAATGAAGAGCTACAGTTCTTTTCTACCTCCCTCCTGGACATTCCTGTATTGCTTTCCCTTTGTTCTTACCCGTTTGCTCCCCATTTCACCACTTTCCTATCTACCCCATTTTAACACATAAGCTGGTCAAAGATTAGAATCACACACAACAGACATAAGTACCAGAAAAAACAATCAATCCCTTCACTTTTTTAGCCTCTGTGTTTGCACAGAGCTTGGCATGGCACACCAATGCCAAGTGATGGTAAGCAGCTCTACAATGCTGCGGTTATGAATGTAGTATAAAGAATAATTTCATTGTATTATCACTGTTCATTTAAAAGTATTACACGCACCTGGATTCGAACCCAATATCATCTGAGATCAAAAAGAAATGCATCAATGCATTTACACCTGCTGCCACAGAATGAGCTAAGCAGTAGGTGTGTTTCATACACTTAATACTAGCTCTCAGAATTTTAGCAATGAAGCTTGTGTTTGCAAGCTGTTTAACTACGTGCAAACAGAGAAAGTAATGAAATGTGTATCTTACATGAGCAAACACTTTGTCAACCATTATGCAAACCTGCTGCTTGCAGTTGCACTATGCAAAGTCATTATTAACATGTATTAGGGCTGTTTACTATCCATTTACTCTTCATTCCATGAAACTACATGCAAGAACATAACATACTCAAAGCCCTATCTAACAATATGTCATATATTTACAGTGCAGCCGTGTATTGCCTTCCCCCATGTCATGCATACCAGTTAACTAACCTGCATTAATCATAATGTCACATACAGGTATAGCAGCGCCCCCGTAACACCTCCAGTAGATGTTGCAGTGCCAGGACAATATGCTTGATTATCCTTATAGATTGTTGACATGTCATAATTGTTGTACACGTGTGTTTGTGCAGAACCATCTATGATCACTCAGAATCACATATGTTATGTCAGAGATATGGAATTACTGGTGATATTATTCTGATATTGTCCAAGATTGTGTGTACTTTTTTTACTGTTGCCCATGAGCCTTTATTTCTGTCCTACTTATTTGAGACCTCTGCTGAGATTACACTCCTGTTTAGGCAAATCAGTTTGTACAGCTCCTCAATAAGCATCCTACATCAGGTCAGATCCCTGACAGATTTCCTCTGCATTATTCATGTAAGAATGCTTATCTCACACAAACATCCTCCCCATTTTTATGTCACCTTGTGTGACAGTCACACAATACACATTTTCACTGTCCTGTCCCTGCTGTACCATATAGATATGTGATTGGTGTTGCTGCTACAACCATCTTCCATTGGCATACCCTCATCTGCTGTACATTAGGTTGTTTCACCTGTCCTCTTTCCCTGTGTTCATCCCTATAATTCATCTATGTGTCCCTATTCAATATACACACTTCCCCTGAGTATTTATTTTACATGGCATTCCATGTACCCTTACAAATCATTAACACACCTTCTGCAGAGAATGCCTGGAATGGGATTTCACAATACTCTGAACACACTGTCCTGTACTGTGTCTGGACCATATGCATCAGTATATTTTAAGCCCTGGTAATCATTGTGGTATTCCGCACAATCCCGCTAACTTCCTGTGCTCTGAGGCAAACAGGTTTGCTATCCAAGTTGCTTTACATGTTTTCATGACCAGCAACACTATTGCCAGCCACACAGCTGTACTTGATTACTGTTAAATGTGGTGTGCAGTATGAATATGCAATTTGTGCTGCTTGCTGCTCTTCATCGCACAAACACGTAAACTCTGTGTAGGCATTGTGCAAAGCCTACATAGAGTTTACTGAATCCCAGGGAGATGGATATCAGATAACTATTGTCTTTTTGTAATTTTTCATTTCATAGTAGTGATTGTATGTAGAGTATGATGTAATAATGCATATTTCATATAAAATTAATTTAGCACTGATTGAGTCATTATTTTATTTTGCAGCCTGTAAATACCATGTAAAATGTGATTTTACTTGCAATGTGATAAATAACTATGTTGTGTAAAGAACTATATCTATTCTTCTAATTATCAGATGCAGTCTTGCTAGTCCATGTGTGTATGTTTGTGAGTGAGTGTGTGTGTGTGTGTGTGTGTGTATGTGTGTGTGTGTGTGTGTGTGTGTGTGTGTGTGTGTGTGTGTGTGTGTGTGTGTGTGTAAGAGAGATAGGATAGATAAGGAGAAAAACAGATGTTTTGAAGAAGACAGTGAGAATACCTCAATGTGCTAAATATACTGCAAAAAAAACCTATTCCCAGAAGTTAGAAATATATGTTGCCTTATTTTTGCCTCAGCCTAATATGACATTGTTCACATTGTGACTTATGCCAGTATGTATTGATCTGAAGTAGTTTCACATAGTGAGTCTGCCACACAACATTTTAATAAAAGGAACATGTGGAGCAGACCCGACCTGTTGATTCTGTCTTGACTTCTGGTTCTATCTATCCCACAGAGCATCTGCAGTATACAACAGCTTTGCCTACTGCATTTTATTAATGTTCTAATTATATTTCTATAAACATATCTTTTAAATATTTTTTTCAGATCGTCAACATTTATGAAATGTGATAATTTAATGGTACCTGAGGCTATGATGTAATGAGTTAATTAGACTATTTTGAAGAATTCTGCAAGTGACTAGCATTATTCTCCCTTGATCTTCCTTTCAAAGTTACTTTTATCAATGCTTAACAGAACCTGATAAATCAAAACAATGCAAGCCCTTAAAGATGTGACTCCCATATATATATATTTGGACCGCTGCTGTGAAGAATATTTCTTTATGAAAACATCTCTTCAGAGTTCATTGGTGCAAATCGTTTGCTTGTTTAAAATGACCTTTCTAAGCTATCAAGAGCTCATTTCATTGGCAGAGTTCAATGTGTACATAACTGAAGTGTTTTATTTTTAAAATGCATTATTCTGACTCCAAGTGAATCTTTAGATGAACACTTGGTATTCAATCCTTTATGTTATATCATGGCTGCCTACATTTTCTTTAAAGTGGCACAACTTTATGCTAGCTAGATAGAGAGCACATCTTTCTAAAAAGCATACAGTGTATTTATACTCTCACTAAGATAACAAAAGCAAAATTTATAGTCCCACATGTATTTGAAAAGAGAACAGCACATCAGTGGAAGGTTTTTAATAGTCAAAGTATAAAATTAAGGTTTCCTCTTCTCATGTCAACCTTAATCATTTTAGCTGTCCAAGCAGAAATAAAGTCACTGACCTTGTACCCTTGTACTGTCTTAAACTCATCACTACAATTTAAAAGACATATTTTATTATTATACTTCCTAAGTCTAGGCTTCTAAATGGAGTTAACACTTACAGACCCAGCTCTCTGGCATCAACCCTTTCCCAAGAACATGAGAGCCTGTTTCCATTTAGCTTTAATACACTTACAGGAATGTAGACTTTTTAGTGAGCATTGGCTTAGTGTTATCAAGGGCCATAACACAATTCATGTCTTATTTTCAGCTTGCTATCATATCTTTAGTTATGTGGATTCTGAAGAATTTGTAGACATGATTTTCACTGATACATCAGAAGCCTTTAACACTACTGCACATAAAATGCTTTATGGAAAAATATAATTAAAATGGATTAAACTGCACAAGCAAAAAGTTTATGAAATACACTCAACATACCAACCTATCTCAGTAACATATCTGAGTGCAACCTAGATGACAGAGGTTTTATTAGTGACTAAGGACCTTGAGGAGCAGAATCAGAAGAGTACGAATGAGTTATCCATTCTGGAGAAAGGGAGGTTGCCACAGGCACTGCAACACTGTCACCTAGAGGAAAGATAGCACAAACAGCTGCAAATGGAGACATAAAATGGTCTCCCTTGAAGTAAAAATAAAACCTGGACCCCATCTAAACCTGGAATATTGAGGAACTATTCTAAGGCTAACCTCACACTATTAAAAATAACCTGGCAAAATTTCAAGCCCCCATAAACCCTGAGAGCACTGTTGCCCATGCAGAACTGTTCACAGAAATCATGTACAAGCATGTTAATAGCTGTATAGAGGCAGTCGTACCCACCAGGAAGAAGTACAGAACTAACTCAAAAAGCAAGCCATCCTGGTGGAATCACAAAATCAATAGGCTGTATAACAGAAGGAAGAAAATCATGGCAAAAATTCGGAGATGCATCATCCAGCAGGATCAAAGCATTCTCATCAAACTAAACAAACAATTCAGAGGACAAATAAAGTCTACCACAGTGAAATTTTAGGTAGATTTCGCCTCCCAAGCCAAGGACAACCACAAGGCATTCTTTTGCTACATTCACAACCTCAAAGGGAATACACAATTGTGTGCAGAGTTCATTGTAAATGGTGCCAACTTTACTGAGACAGAAGATATAGTAAACCTACTGGCTGATAAATTCAGCTCCAACTTTACCCCTCTCTCCCCCTCAACTCAACTCTACTCAAGTGGAGTACCTCAGGGTTCAGTCCTGGGACCGCTCTTGTTTGGCATCTACTTCTCTGAAGTACAGGCAAACACTAAGGGACTCTGGCTAACAAAGTTAGCAGATGACTGCAAACTGGGAGCCATTACTGAATCCCCAAATGATGTGGATACTCTACAAAATGATCTTACATAAACTGATGCTTGGTGCCAGAGCCATGGGTTCAAGCTCAATGCCAAGAAATGTATAGTTATTCTCTTTGGGAAAAAAACATGTATCCGTGAATTACCACATAGGTGGCAGTACACTAAACACTGAAAGTGTGATATGAGACTTAGGAATACAGGTGAACAGTGGTCTCACCTTCGATAACAACATCGCCACAACAGTCAGGGAATCCTTCTATGTAGCACACTTCATCACCAAGGGCTTTTCATCCAGAAAAAAGGAGGTCATTGTCCCACTGTACTCATCCCTCATTAGTCTCATTATAGAATACAACACCCCATTTAATATGTACCTCTCAAGACATCTGCAACAACTGGAAAGGCCGCAGAAATACCTCACTAAAAGAATCACAGGCCTAAAGCAGATGCACTATGCTGACCGCCTTAAAAAACTCCAGCTATATTCTGTCGCATATCGTCTACTTAGAAGCAATCTCTGCTTAACATACAAGACTATGTCAAACCCAGAGCTGTTGGACATGCTACACTTAAAGAAATCCCAAACCCTCAGAGCCACACGTTCCAGGGATCTAAACCTTGTCAGCACAGTAAGCAAAACATGCTGGAGGGATAGGTTCCTGACCCAGAGACTCCCCAGACTCTGGAACAGACTGCCCATACATGTCAAGCAAAGCACCTCTTTGGCCCTCTTCAAAAGGAACCTTGACAATTGGCTGGGAGAAAGGAAATTCACCCTGGGGATAACATCAGTCACCCTGCTAGACAGGGGTCCAAGGAAGTAAATAGTGTGGGAAGAAATAGCCAGGGAATTTTTATGGCTAGGCTTGTATAGGCCCTAGGGCCGATAGCCTAGTACCAACCTATGAACCTATGAACTTTCCTTCAGGAAATACCATCAATTATAACTCCCCCTGCTATCACTAGGGAACAGGTCCTTAATGCTCTCTCTAAGAACACTGCATCAATGGGCCCAGACAATACCGCAAGATGCCTTCTAAATAGCATGAAACACAACCTATCAGGTATTCTATAATCGTTATTTAACTGTAGCCTTGAAAGAGACTTCATGTCTCATGAATGGAGAACAGCAACAGTAATCCCTCTGCACAAAGATGAGAGAGCTAAAAACCCTTGAAACTACAGACCCATAAGTCTTACTAATCTTATATGTAAACTATGGAAAGAATTATCATGGAAATGATCAACAAAGATATAGTAAACCTCAAGACACTGGACCAAACCAGTTTGGTTTTGTCAAGGGCAGGTCACTCCTACTCAACCTGGTGGACTTCTTTGAAAAGGTCACCAAAGCAATGGCTGAGGGCAAAATGGTACATGCTGCCTATCTTGTCCTGGCCAAGGCATTTGACACAATACCCCACTCAGGCATTGTTGACAAATTCAAAAGGTTAGGTACAAACCCATATGTCACCTGGTGGATAGCCAAAGGGCTCACAGACAGGTCCCAGGAAGTTAGAATTGGGGAGTCCACCTCTGCAAAGAGGCCAGTCACAAGTGGAGTCCCTCGGGCATCAGTCCTTGGACCGCTCCTTTTTGGCATTTACTTCTCTGAAGTCAAGACATATGTCAGTGATCTCTGGCTGACTAACTTTTCAGATGGCTGCAAATTAGGAGCTGTCACTGAATCTCACACTGACATAAATGTTCTCCAGGAAGGGCTGACACAGACAAACAGCTGGTATCAAGAAATCATAATAGTATCCTTTGGGAAGTCAAGCATCCCTGGAAACTACCATATTGACAACACACCCCTTAGTGACCTAGTATTCAGGGACTTAGGGACACACACAGACAGTAATCTAGCCTTTGGCCGCCATGTGTCTACATTAGTGCACAATTCATTCTATGTTGTGCAACTTATTAACAAAGGTATGGCATCCCAAGTCCAAGGAAGTCATTGTTACACTGCATTCAGCATTTATCAGACATATCATTGAGTACAGTGCTCCCTTTGGTATGTACCTAACCAGGCATATCCAACAATTGGACTTTCCACAGATGTTCCTCACTAAAAGAATACAGGATGTACGTAATATGTCCTATGCAGACCACCTCAAGTCCCTATCCCTGTAGACTGTCTGCTACAGGCTTTTGAGGGGATGTCTATGTCTGGCATACAGGGTATTTTCAGACCCCACTTGGATGGACCTCATGCATATCCACAAAACAAACAGCACCAGATTTATCTATTCTAAGAACTTAAACCTTGCTTGTGATATAAGCAGGACTTGCTGGAGAGATAGGTATGTATCCCAGAGACTACTCGGTCTCTAGAACAGGCTCCCCATCAATATGAAGCAGAGTGCCTCCCTAACCCAATTCAAGTGTAACTTGGACAATTGGATGTGGAACAGGAAATACATCCCTGGTTTGGCCCCTGCTTGTAAGTGTTTCATCTCCTAGGCCCATGCCTACACTTATCAAGGGTATCATAACTTGTCAGAGATGGCTAGGCTTGAAAAGTCCCTTGTGGCTATTAGCTTAGTAAACACCTATGCACATGTATAGTCCCCAAGCAGCGTAAACTGTAGATTGTTCATATGTAAGCACAAAGACAGTTGCCCTTGTGAGCCATTTTAAGCCTAGCTAGTTTCCCTTTTAAAGGTGAGAATCAAACCCTGTACCTTGAATCTGTGAGGCAAACACATAAACCATTATGCCAGTCCCCAACAGGGACTGAACATGCTTTGATGCAAATATCTGGTAAACCTGGCTTTGCAAGCATATCCATAAGACTGGCTACCATATGGTAAGATGAGTAATCTTATTATATAAACAGAAAACCTAAAAACAAAGAGAGAGAATTCAAATTCCTGGTCAGAACTGTACCTCTTAGGGGGATTAGTGACTCCACTGGTATCGAGAGAGACAGAAGAGGGATGCCATTGCATATTACTGACCTCTGTTGGTGTGGTCATCTTAACTACTAAGCAAAGAAAGGGTTGCAAAGGGTTACTTTTGCTTTGCAGAACAAGTCATTCCATGGGAAGCCTGCTTTGTAGAAAGGATTGCAAAATCTTTCTTTCTTATCCAAGATGAAAAGACTGTGTTAACAATAAAGAGAGTGTTCATTGCCATTTGATATTGTCTAAATAAATGAAAAACGTATGTGTTTTACAACAAAAAGACTCATTGAAAGTGGAGTATATACAAAGCATAGTGCGGAGCAACAATAGTAATAACACATGGCTGTAGCTTTATTGAAAAATTGGTTTTAACAGTAGCCATTTATTGTAATATATACTTTTTTAGTAGTATAACCTTGTGCATAATAAACCATCATTCAGAAGAAATGGTGTGAACATCCAACACACACTTGATGGGCATAAAGTATTCACAAGCTAAAAAAACATTGTACTAATTGAAGTAAAAAATGACACTTCTGGGTGGCATCTACGGATTCTAGATCCCCTTAGTTCTCGTAGCGATAGAAAACGTAATTAGAAACAAATAAGTAGTTTCATATTGCACCCAACCTGCACAACAAAAAAATGTTCACTTGAAGAGTCCCTATGTCCAGGAAGTAGTATTTCCCACTTATAAATGCATGTGGTAACATATCACTACAGAATATATCAGCTGTATGCATGAAATTATGAATTGGATAAAGCCATTAATAGCTTGTACTGAAAAAATGAAAGTGTTTGCAATGAAAAAAAAAATAACAAAAGCAATACAAGAAACAATGCAAGCAAGTAAACCCATCAGTAGAATAATCTTATCATTCACCACTAAGTCCTTTACTTAGGTTCATAGGCTCAAAGTAAAGAATTAGGCAATCCGTCTACAGAGCATTACAAGCACAGCCAATAGACTATATTCCTTTAGCCTCAAGGAGAGCAACACAAGGAAAATAAGGTGAGAAACTGTCTGTGCATCAAGCAATCCAGGATTACCTTGAAGGTGACACAGATAGTATCTGTTTTTTTGTGCAGTGGATGTTTGTTCCAGAGATGGGGAGGTTTGTTGGGATATAAATCTATCACACTAATTTCTCTTATTTATCTACTGAAGAAGATTTAGGCCTTTTAACCGAGTCTTTGAGGAACATTTCGTTCTAAGAAAGACTAAGAAGTTAAAGAGGGTAGGATCCTTTATGGTTTGAAAGGCTAGACAAATATCATCATAGAGGAGTCTGTAAGAGACCAAGTACAGAGACACGGCTGCCAGTCTGTCCCTATAACTGAAGATCTAAAGGCGATTGACTTTTTTTCTTAAGGAATGCCTGATGTTTCTTAAGCTGTGTGATATGTTCAGACAGTATAAGCCGATAAGAACATTATATTCAGTAATGAGTTTGATTAAGGATAAGTAAAGGGGAATTAAGACTTCTTTGGATTGGGTGGAGATACCTTTAGACAGACAGTATAAGCCGATAAGAACATTATATTCAGAAATGAGTTTGATTAAGGATAAGTAAAGGGGAATTAAGACTTCTTTGGTTTGGGTAGAGATACCTTTAGACAAACAGTATCAGCCGATAATAACATTATATTCAGTATTGAGTTTGATTAAGGATAAGTAAAGGGGAATTAAGACTTCTTTGGATTGGGTGGAGATACCTTTAGAAATAAAATAGGACAGATGGAAGGCTTTCCTAACTACTATGGCGACATGGTGGTGAAATGATAAAGAATTACTAGCCAGAATGCCCAGATCCTTTACTGCATTGTCTGACTGGAGACATTTGTTACCCATGTATTATAATGGGAAAAATGTTTAATTTACTAAAATAAACTATACAACACTTTTTTTACATTTAGTATGAGACCATTGTCCTTGCACCATTTGATAACAAAATCTAAACCATGCCAGGGCAATTAAAGGTCAGTGGAAGAAAGAATATCATTGCCATAGTTACAGTCATCTGCAGAGTTAGATAACCATAAACATGGGTGGAGCAAGGCATTCTTACATCCAATGCTGGAGAAAAGGGGGTAGCCTAGAGTCTGCAACACTGCCACCTAGAGGAAAGGCAGCACAAACAGCTGAAACATTTATGATATGACACTCCCCTCAACTGTAAGATGAAGAACAAAAAGAAAAGCTCTCCCCTCCTTTTAAACTGTAGCAAACTGCTTGCTATATTTGTAATTTGTAGCAAGTAGCTGCTACAGTTTAAGCCACACTGAGAGTGCTATACAGCATCAGTCCTTATTGCAAATGCAATAGCGACATTTATTTCTGAATGCTGGTAATGCACTGAAAGACAGTTGACATCTGACAATCAAGCCACCTAACACTGTCTGCCTCGGGCAGCTGACCCCTTTGCCCCTTCCTAGGTACAGCCCTGACATTAGGACAGGAGTGTTGAATTGAAGATCTCATAAACAGATGACAAACATGAAGGGGTCCAGCACTGAACCCAGCGCATCACAACTGGTATTTTTTCGTTTTTTGTTTTTTTAAAAGTAACACTTGCAACTCTAACCACATGGGTTCTATCAAACAACCAGTTAGCAATCCAGCACATAATACATAGATATATAATCAGATCTACAAGTTATCAAAAATATCTGCATGGTAAATAGTTACAAAGGCCTTGGCCAGGTCCATATATTGCGCATGTACTGCAAATTCTATATAAAATACGTAAATTACTTTTTCAAAAACCTGCCTTTGACAAAACTGAGTTGATCATGGTCTTGAATTGAGAATATTTAAATGTCCAGATCAATGAGGTATTAAATAATACATTTGACAGCTTTATATAGGAGGCTACTATGACTAAAGGGTTTATAAATTAAAGTGTCTGTGGTTAGGAATCATTATGTAATGGTTTTATGTAATGGTTTTACAATGGCTGTTTTCAAGGTTTTGTGAATATAACCAACTGAGAGGCTTAGATTAAAGAGACTGTGTGTGTGTGTGTGTGTGTGTGTGTGTGTGTGTGTGTGTGTGTGTGTGTGTGTGTGTGTGTGTGTGTGTGTGCGTGTGTGTGTGTGTGTGCATGTGTGCGTGTGTGTGTGTGTGTGTGTGTGTGTGTGTGTGTGTGTGTGTGTGTGTGTGTGTGTGCATGATGGTGGGAGAGTTCAGATGGGTCATATCTAGAAGTAATGATCAGGCTACTTGGCTTGCTATCAAGGCCAATGGATAACATGTTGTTAGCTTTAGAAAGGGCTGGAGAAATTGTTATAATGTAATTATAGATGTGGTTAAGAATGTAAAAGCTGTGGAATTGTTATAATGCGGATGGAGAAAAAAACATGTGTACTACATCCGTCAGCAAGGGAATATTTTTATCTCCAGTACTCCAGAGTGAGAAGTATTATTGTGGATTAGCTTTGAATAGTGATGGCTAGTAATTTTTTACTTTCTGCTGTAGAGAAAGGAAGATGTGTAGTTATGTTTGGTTTCAGTGGCCACTTTAGGTTTATATTCATCTTTGAGTCTCCTAATGTCACCCTTAAGCTCTTTGCAAGTTTGCTTAAGGGTGGTATTAAGGTGGAAAAATGAGACCACCTGTAAGTTTTAAGTATTAAGTAATTTCTTTCTCCTGTTTAATTTATATAGATATCCCAATACAAGTAATGAATGACTTTCACAGTTAAAGATAACCGACCCAAAAAAGTAGTAAAACTGTCTTTAATGGATGTAACAAGGGTGAAAAACTAAACAGCAGTCAAAATAGAATCAAGCGCTTTCGCCTGGTTGATACCAGGCTTTATCAAGATGTATACTAAAAAACCCAAATGCTTTATATAGTCATTTACTGGTCACATGACTTATAATTAATTGGAACTACATTTGTACGATGTCTCAAAGGAGAAGGACACAAATGCCTTTTACAAGCATTCTTTGAAATGTCCCAATATGCAGTTGAAATTCATTGTTTTAGAACATGTAACACAGAAGCCAAGAGGGGGCGATTGGGAAACATCGGTAGAATATAAAGAATTGTTGTGGCAATTGAAGTTAAATGCCACAAGACCCCCAGGACTCAATGACAATGTTAGTATTAGTAGTGTACTAAAAATGAGGAGGGTTAGGTTATAATAACAATGTTTTTATTACACACACACTGAATAATATTATATTCTACTGCAGTGCATATTTTGTATATGTATTTATTAACAGATTTTGACTGTTATAAATTCTATTAATTTTGTATTTGCACTGCGCGTTAGGTGTGGGTGTTCAGTATGTTTTAACTTGAATATGTTCATTTTTAAAATGTTTTATTTGAGTATGAAATTACAAGAATTTCTTAACAACATTTCACTAGTATGTTAATATATATATTTTTTAATTTTATGTATATGTAGGCTTTTAAACATTATATGTGTTACAAGCACTGGTTTACAAATTTCGGTTTTTAACATAAGGTTTTAAGGTTTACATAAACAACACATCAAGATATCTTTAAGAACATAATTAATTGAATCTGTAGTTCCAATTAATTATAAGTCATGTGACCAGTAAATGACTATATAAAGCATTTGGGTTTTTTAGTATACATCTTGATAAAGCCTGGTATTAACCAGGCGAAAGCGCTTGATTCTATTTTGACTGCTGTTTAGTTTTTCATCCTTGTTACATACATTAAAGACAGTTTTACTACTTTTTTGGGTCGGTTGTCTTTAACTGTGGAAGTCTTTCATTACTTGGACTTTGTGGTAAACTTAGATATTCGAATACAGGTGACTGGTTTTTAAATTTATCATTATATTTATTTGGCTAGAAATGGCGTTATCAATACAACTGAAGAAGAAATCGAAATCCATTTCATTGGGTTACATTTTACATTTGATTTATCTTTTTACCTAGTAAAGTGTTGTTCTGTTTATTTTTCAGTCAAAAGAAATTGCCATTAATTGTTAAAGAGATAACACTTGCAACTGTTGAATAAAGATTTCATTCTGCTGACAGCTTCATTTGTTTGCATTGTTTCTTTGTATATAATTGGTCATCATATTGAATTCATCATCATATCAGTGAACATAATTGTAAGGAAACTAGAAATTTGCCTTAAGGACCTACAGAGTACATATGCATAGTATGAATACTTAAATACTGAATAGCAGCATTGTAAACAGAATAATTGATGTACAAATGGATGAAAGAACTAAACACATGCCTCAGAAAACAGAAAATGTACGTTTACAAGGCTATTGATAACAACAGTGTCTGATACATTTCAGTACGGTATGGTATATTGTATCAAAACAATACAGAAGTGTGGCACTGTAAATTATGCCCCTAAGATCGAATAACAAAACATACAAAACAGACCACAAACTATAAAAACCGCGGCTTTGCCTGTTTTTTTTTAATTCCCCACATCTTTCCTCCATAAACAAATTCAGTTGTTGCTTACACAATTCTACACTGGAAACTTATCTTCCATAAAAGTAAACAAAATACACTCACCCATAAAAGTGAACTCAAATGACAAAGACCTTAGACATAAAACCAAATGCATCAAAAATGAGGATTAACGGAAAATTTCTGTCTATTTAGAAGAAACAGCAAAGCCTTTTTCATCTATGTCAGAAACTTTAGGAGGAATATCCAGAAACACCGTGAGCTAATAGATAGTGACACATGGTCATACACAGAGAAAATAGCCATGATATTAGCTCATACGTTTAGTCCAGACTTTATATCCTTATCTGCCCAAAACTTTCTCCTGCGTGTTAGCATGCCCTCCCCCCATAACCTTGGAGCAAGTCCTCAGAACAGTCTGAAAGGCAAAGAACAGTAGCTTCATAAGGGCCAGTCAATATAGCAGGCTACTGACTTGTTACACAAAGCACAGTCTTCAATCTCAGCCTCTCCAGCATTTCTACCAGGATTGTAAAGAACTGCTGTAGGTTTCCTGTTCTACATGGGAGGACTAAACACTGCTCCTGATTACTATAGATGTATAAGCCTAGCCAGTCTTATTTGTAATGTAATAAAGCACATCATTGTATAACGTATTAACAAAGACAGTAATATTGTAAAATCCCTTGACCCAATACAATATTTTTATAACAGGTAAATTCCTCGTCATAAGCTTGGTAGACATCTTTGAAGATGTCACCAATGGAATGGATGCAGGCAAGCTTAAATAACCATAGACATAGGTGGAGCAAAAGCTGCTTAGCAAAACCTGACAAAGGCCTTTGACACCATGTCAGATTCTGGCATTACTGGCAAACTACTCAACCTAACTGTTAACCATTATGTAACTGATTGGATACCATACTGGTTTACTGTCTAAATGTATGACTCACCTTAAAAGACCACCTTGTTTCCTAACACAGAAAATCAGGGCCATATCCTTCATGTCCTACATAGACTGCCTTAAAGCACTTTTTTTCTCTTCTCTGTTTTTCTAGACTTTTGAGGGGGGACTTTTGTCTTATCTACAAATCTTTGAAGGATCCACTCTTAAGTTACCTCATGCACATGGCAGTATTTGATTTTGAGCACTTGTTTAGGTTCAGAGGTTCATAGTTAATTATGAGGCTAGCTGCCACTGTCAACCATTTTAAGCCTAGCCAATTTCTCTCTCAGTGGTAAGAATCAAACCCTGTGTCTTATGTCTGGTAGGTAAACACCTAAACTATTATACCAACCCCTAAATTGCTTTTATACACTTTCTATTTTGGCAAAACTGGCTTTTAAGAGATTCTAAATTCTAAATACTGAAGTCATGTTCAAAATAGAAGCAATTAAGAATGTGATCATAGAGATTATTTTCCAGGATATTGCAGGAGAAGTATCATAGGATCTATAACTTCAGTCCAGATTCAAAAAGCTTTACTGCATTGTGGGAAGGAAGTTTGCATGAAGAGCTGTGACATGCAACATGTGTGCCTTTCAGAGACACTATTGACAACTGATGAATAGAATGGTTAGATGCTATGTATGCTAATGGCCATATAATCACATGGTTATGAGGAATATTATTAAAATGAGCATCCTGGTGTATGCAAATGTGGCAAATGAAGATGGCAGAGTGATTCAGAAAAGTTTAAATAGTGGGCCTCAAAGCAGAGCACACCATGGAATTAACCTCCAGTGATTTCTGGAATTTATAATGGCAATTATATCAATCAGTTCAGTTTTGCTATGACCCCTTAAAAGTTTTGATTTATTTTTAAATGTGGGATGCTAACAAAGCAAATGTGGCAGCTTAGTAGTTAGGTATATTAGGTAGTAAAAGCTTTCGCTGACATGGCTGGAGGTTAAACAGGTGGTGTTATTTGATCAATTCTTGATCTGAGTGAGGATATTGCTGTTTCACGCCTTCTTCAGGAGTGCAGTGATGAACAGTTCTCTTCCTCATGCTGGCTTGGAGGCATATGAGTGCGAAGATTATGCAACTGAGGGCTGAACACATACTCTGTATTGCTCAGTTTTGACATTGAGACCATTGGTAAATGTTGCACTGTTTTCCTACACCATCATTGGCATTCTTGGTCACGTGTGGAAATGCACTTGTACTGTTCTCTTCATAACTATCTGGATATCAATAGTTCCAGGCAACACATATTGAGAGTAGAGTCATTGTCATGCATAGTTCACCGCCACAATAGTCCAAGAAGCTAGGCTGCTATACTTCACATCTCATACTGCTGTGTTCAAAGACTTTCATTCTCTGCTTATTTTAGATTTTTTCACCACTTGCAAATGAGCTGACACCCACTGTGTGACAGCTGGCACATGCAAAATTGGGAGTGACAACAAAATTGTATCCATTTTTCTCTGTGAACTAAGAATTTGAATGAGATAGCATGTTTTATTAATTTTATCTAACAACATTGTGAAGTTCATGGTCACGTAATAAGGTAAAACAATTTATAATAATGTCACCACTTCCAACTCTACAACTTGCTCATGTTTGAATGTGTGGAAGTCTGTAAGAATTATAGTTTTTGATATAGCAGCTTAAGTGACTTTAAATGCACTGATAGAATATTTTTTCTGCAGCTTAGTCAGTAATTGAACGAACACTAGCTATGGAGAAGAAAAGTGCTGTATGAAAGTATTCCACACTTTAAACTGTGCTCACATCTTAGGTTCTCTAGAATTGCATTGCCCCCCAGGAATTAGTTGTCAAACCAACTTTTTTTGTGATCAGTCAATGCGCTGACATCTATAAAAAAAGATAGAGAGGGGGATTCAATAAAGACTACATGGTCATTTTTACTGTGTGTGCATCATGGCACAATATGCACATGGCCATGAAAAGTTTTAGATTCAATAAACTGTGTAGCGACACTCACTCGTGCAAACATGGCGATTTCCATGGCATGCAGATTACAGTACAAGTAATTGAATTGTATGCTAATGAGGAAAGCCAACACAGTGGAACAGTTCAACAAGCTGTAAAGCAACTGTGTAGTCTCCATGCTCATGTTGCCTGTGTATTCAAAAACTTTTCGAATACAGCCATGGAAAGGAGTCTACGTGGAAATAAGAGCAAGTAAAAGTGATTACATTTGAACAGAACTGACCTTAGCATGTAACTACAAACAAATTATGACATATAAAAAAATTCTTCTCTGCAGACTAAGAATCTGAATGAGATAGCACATTTTACTAAGTTTATCTAACAATATTGTAATGTTCATTGTCATGTTTGTTTGTTTGTGTCTTTCTGCTTTTCCCGGTTAGGGGTCGCCACAGCAGAACTCCGGTCCGCTAATGATTGGCATTAGATTTTTATGTGCTGGCTTGCTGGGCCTAACGCACAACCTTCAACGAAGGAATGCCCATTCATGCATGTCACCACACAGAAGACGCTCTAACTGAGAATCGAACGGGCAATGTCTAACTGTGAGGCGACAACCCTACCGCAGCACCACCACCACAGTTAATGTTCATTGTCATGTAATAAGGTAAAACAATTCCTTTATAATAATGTTACCATTTCCAGATCTACAACTTTCTGATGTTAGAATGTTTGGAAGTCTGTAAGAATTACTGTTTTAGATAGTGCAGGTTGAGTAATTTCAAATGGACTGATAGAATATTTTTTTCTGCAACTTAGTCTGTAACTAAACAGAGACTAGCTAT